>NW_026867550.1:270508-379611 GCF_020745735.1 Hemiscyllium ocellatum
TACAAATGCTGCCACTCCTCTTGTGTTTTTATGCAATTTATTTTTCAATTACAGAAAAATTTTTGGTCTGTTACTGCAAATTAACAGCTGTTTCCTAAATGCACAGTTATATCGGTTCGAAATAGATCTTCAAATGAGGAATTTCTGCTTTCTGCCTCCCGATCCCGTTCCTCATTCTGAGGTTTTCTGACATTGCTGTTGACGTACCCATAATTCCGAGAGAGTGGGAAACCACTCTCCCAGGGTGCATTTTCGGATGTCAGGTTGATCATCGCATGCTCAAACTGACCTTGGGATCATTTCTGTTCGAGCATCTGACAAGGCCATCAATATCAATTACACAAGCAAAGGTTAGTGTACAACAGTTTATTTTAAAAGTACAAGCTTCCGGTATCTTCCTGCAGAAGGAGCACCACTCTTAAAGCTATAACAGCCAATAAACCAATTGGACGATAACCTAATGTTGTGCAAATTTTAACTCTGTCTGCACCAGCCCAGCTCTGGCTCCTCAACATTACGTTTATCATTCCAATGGGAAGGAACGGGGCACCAGGCTGGTCCTCCAGCCAATGGGAGTGAATGGGTTAGGGCCACATGGCTGTATATGTTTATATTTTAGCAAGGTTCTCTCATAAACAGGGAAAAGAGTGGAATGATGGCGACAAACAGAGAGCCAGTGACAAAAGCACAATATGCGATTCACTGGGAAAGGAGCAAAAGGGAAAGGTTCAGAAAATGCGCATTTTACTGAGGAATGGCATTTTACACTTTATCTGTCGAGAGCAGTGATGCACACTAAGGTCCATCAGCCTAGTCGTTTCAGTATTTACAGTCTAACGGGTAGGAGAGCACTCATCTCCAAGTCCGTGGCTCCATAGACACTGTGCCGCTTCTGCACAGGTCTCGGTCAATTTTCAAGAAGCTGTCAGCTGGAAGTAACGTCAGTGAGCTGGACACAGATGGGGAGGAAGAGATCCTCCTGTCGATTGTGGCTGTTTCACATTGCGTTGTGTCAGCGTTTCTAAAATCTTTAAACCACTCCGAAGAATGTGTCTGGTGGGTCCCTGTGAGTGTGAGATAATGTCACTTTTCCGTAGTTTCCTATTTCTCCCAGTGTCAGCCTGCAGACTCTAGGGGCAATGATGGCAGTGAGGGCTGCCTGTTAATTTGATTAAATACAGAACATTTTCTGGTGTGGAGACAGAAATGAAATTCAAGAAAACCGAACTAACTTTGACACCATGCAGATCCAGCAATTTCCAGGATGTGAGTTTCAGGGGAGGGAGATGCTACTGGGCGCTGGAATTTTATCGAGGCATTGTCTAATATGCGTAACTTATGCTTATTTTATTCCACTTGTTTCTATAAAGCATTTACATCCATTTCACCCTATTTGCTTTTTTTAAATAAAGCTCGAATCTTCGATATTGACAAGCTTGGGTAGAGCAAGACGGCATGAATTCTGATGAGACTGTAAACCGGGTGACAACGTATCATATGAACCACTGCCGTAACTATGCTGATGTTTCACATACGATGCTTTCATTCTGAGGTTTGTTCAACTGCAGTAATGAAGGAACTGTGATATATTTATAGATAGACAATAGCTATAGCCTTCAATATATCACCCTTACTGCAATTAAATGCTCCCTAACACTGCCTCGACATATTATATCACAAGACTTGTGTTATTTTAACGGCAGATTTGAACTGGATATTCGTGGTGTGATGCAGCTGGTCTACCACTCTTCTTTAAGCAAAACACAAGCAAAGAAAAAACTTTGGAATAATTTATTCCACTGAATACTCAACCGACTGTAAATAAAAACTTAACCAAAGAACTGCCTCACTTCCTGCAACATCACATAAACCCACACCCCAGCAAGCGGTAAATGTAAACATAGGTTCTCACAGGCAGGAGATATTTCAGATAGAATGCCACTCAGGAACCACCTGCTTAAGCTTGGAACCTTTCTCCATGGGAACACTCATTGTTACAACTGAAACAAACGAGAAATAAAGCGGGACTGAGAGAACTTGGGGCAGATGATTGCAGGTAAAGCGGCGGCTGGAAAATGGGAAGCCTACAGAAATGAGTTAACGAAGTCCAGATACGGTCTATTCACGTTATGTTGAAAGGAAAGCCTGGTAGGTGTCAGGAATGTTGGATGACGAATGAAATTTGAGTGTTTTGTGGAGAAAAAGAATGAAGCATTTGTCAGGTATAGGCTAGATAGGTCGAGAGAATCCTTCAAAGAGTTTCAAGGCAGGAGGAGTGTTCTTAAGAGGGAAACCACGAGGGGAGTTAGGGGTCATGGATTGCATTGGCAAATAGATTTAAGGAGAATCCAAAGGGATTTTACAAATACATCGAAGACAAAAGGGCAATTGTTGAGAGATCAGAGCACCTCAAAGTTCAGCAATGCGACCTTTGTGTGGAGAATGGGGTGTGGGGCTATTAAACGAGTATTTTGAATCTGTGTTGACTGTGAAAAAGAAATTGCAAGACATATAATATAAGGAAATTGATGGTGCCATCTTGATATATGTCCATAATACATAGGAGGAAGTGTTGGCTGTTTTGAAACACATAAAAATGGACAAATACCCAGGACGTGATTAGGTGTACCTGATAACTGCGTGTGAAGCTGGGTAAGTAATTGCTGGGCCCCTTGCTGAGATATTTACATGATCGAAAGTCACAGGTGAGGTGCCAGAAGATTGCAGGTTGGCTATCGAGGTGCCACTGTTTAAGAAGGGTGGTAAGGACTAGCCGGGGAATTACAGACCAGGGAGCCTGATGTCGTTGGTAGGCAAGTTGTTGGAGGGAATCCCAGCGGGTAGATTGTGCATGAATTTGTAAAGGCAAGGGTTTTATAAGGGATAGTCAACATGGCTTTGTGCGTGGGAAATCATGTCTCACAAACTTGATTGAGTTTTTTCAAGAAGCAACGAAGAGGACAGAGCGGGGGATGTGATCTATTTGGAATTCATTAAGACGGTTGACAAGGTTCCCCATGTGAGACGGGTAAGCAATGTCAGGTCTCAGGGAACACAGGGTGAAATAGCCATTTGGACTCAGAACTGGTTCAACAGTAAAAGACATACGTTGGTGATAGAGGGTTGATTTTCCGACTGAAGGCCTGTGGAGTGCCACAAGGATCGATGCTAAATCCACTATGTTTCCTCTTATATGTAAACGATTTAGATGTGGGCAGAAGAGGTATATTTAGCAAGTCTGCAGATGACAACAAAATTGGAGATACAGTGGACAGCGAAGAAGGTTATGTCAGATTACAACGGGATATAGATCAGATGGGCCAATGGGCTGAGAAGTGGCAGATGAATTTTAATTCAGATAAATGCTTGGTGCTTCTATTTAGGAAAGCAAATCTTAGCAGGACTCATACACTGAAAGGTAAGGTCCTAGGGAGTGCTGGTAAACAAACAGACCTTGGAGTGCAGGTCCATAGCTCTTTGACCGTGGAGTAATCGTTGGATAGGATGGTGAAGAAGGCGTTTGATATGTTTTTCATCATTGGTCAGAATACTGGGTGAAGTGTTTGGATGTCATGTTGCGGCTGTACAGGAAATTGGTAAAGCCACTTTTGGAAACTTCCGAGCAATTCTGATTTTTTTCCTATCAGACTAATGTTATGACTCTTGAAGGGTTCAGAAAAAGATTTATAAGAACATTGACAGGGTTGGAGGATTCGGGCTATAGGAAGAGGTTGAATAGGCTGGGGCTATATTCCCTGGAAAGTCGGAGGCTGAGGAGTGAAGTTTATAAACTCATAAGGGGCATGGATAGGATAAATAAACAAAGTCTCTTACCATGCTTGAGGGAGTCCAGAAGCAGAGGGAATAAGCTTAGGGTGAGTGGGGAATGATAGGAAAGAGTGGTTGGTGACGATTCGCCGTGGCACATTTGCTGCCGCCAATTAGCCACTGTCGGTTGGCAACCAGTGTTTATCCACTGGAGTCGTTTCACCTCTGGAGACTATTCGCTATCGGAAAGATATGTATGTCATGATTGCTTTCCCTCCCACCTATTGTTTCATACTTCTCCATCTCCTTTTTTTATACAAGTACATACTACATATTAATAAAAGAGAAAAAGTAAATATCATTGTATTGGTTTATATATAAAAATGAGTTACAAACTTTAACCAGAAAAAGAAAATATATTTAAAAAATTTTTATAATGGCAAAAAGTTCTCACGTTAATATTAAACAGTGAAATTTCAGTTCATTTGATGGTTATGCGCTATTCCTCTAACACATTACAAGCAATTTCTTTCGCTGTATTCATCAACCTTTTTTTATATCAATCGTCTGCGTTTCGATACTTTTGAAGCTTTATTTGTGGTGTGAAACCCGCTCTCAGCTGTTCCACATATTAATCATGCCCCTTTTGCACTTTCAGTAACGTCCCAATACATTTCCATATGGTTAGGTGGTGAGCTCCGAGTTCAAAATCAATTCTCTGATGAGCGGCTTCAGCTTGATTATTTGTGTGATCTTCATCGTTTATTGTTGTCTCACAGTCCGAACACATATCATGTGGAAACAACTGTGCCCTTCGTCTACTGCCACGTCTATTGTAGAGACCAATATAATTCAATTCAACCCAATCTCGCATTGGTTGTAGTTCCTGTGGCAAGAAATTTGCTCGTGCTTCTACGTAGTTATCCAGGTCAGTAAGTGGCACAAAAGCCAAATCAATTATCACTATTGCTTTTAAAGCATTATCAGGATTGGTGTTATATTGACAAGTTGCTCCAACTGCAGCAATATGTCTATACATACTTTGCACCAATGAAAGAAACAGACCCTAATTCTAACTTCAGGAAAACATTCTCTCATCGCACTGATAGCTGCCTGCTCAAAGTCACATTGGATATACTGTGGTCTGGGATGTGGTACCAAGGACTTCACCATTTCAGACATGCATACATACGTTGAACGCTGCTTATTTGTTAGAAGTATATACAATATTGGATGAACCCGACCAAGTCTCTTGTACAAAAAGAAAATATAGCTGAGAGAATAAACTAGGGGCTACGCTGAACGTACCATCCACAAACCAGGTGGATTCCGCTAAACGATGTATCCAAGATTCCCTACCCAATATGATTATTCTATTACGTCCTTGACCACTATCATCCAAAAGATTTTTTTCCTCTGCTCTGTTATCCGGCTTATATACTTCCTATCTGATTGGAATCATCGAATGCTGAAGATCAGTAGGATTCTGTGGCGCTAAACCAATTCCATTCCTTTTTCGTCAAATTGTTTTCTGCAATCTGCTTGTCGTCGGTAAAGATGCTAGGACTGACTGAGGGATATCAGCTATGTTTTCACTAATTTGAACACTAGGTAACTCCTCAGATTTTTGTAAACTTGTTTTCACTTTCGCAACTTGGCCACTTGCTGCGGAAGGAGAACATTTCTGTCCATTAATTGTTTTTATCACAGTGCCACTCTTGGTGTGGATCCGTCCATTACATCTGCCCCTTTGATCACATCGCCAAAACTGAATACTTGAATCACTCTTCGATAGTTTATCAAAAATATATGTCAAACCATTGTGGTAAAACTTCTTATTTCCAAGTTTACAAATAATATTTTTCCATACTAAAAATTCCTTTTAAAAAAACCTCATTTACCAATAATATATGTTTCCATACGAAAAATTCCTGTTCCAAACATTGGCACGGTGGCGAACAGGTGAATTGTCTTCAGTGGCGCGGTGGTGAATGTCTTCAGTGACCAATGGGCAGTGGCGAACAGTCCTTGGTGGTGAACGGGCGGCGGCGAATCAGCGACGAATCGGTGGCGGCGAATGGTCCCATTCAGAGAAAAGAGACCTCAGGGGGAACGTTTTGACGCAGAGGTTGGTACGTGTATGGAATGAGCTGCCAGATGAAGTGGTGGAGGCTAATCCAATTGCAACATTTTTATGGGCATCTGGATGTGTCCATGAATAGGAAAAGTTTGGAGGGTAATAGGCCGCGTGCTGGCATGTGGTTCTTGATTGGATTGGGTTATCTGGTCGGCATGGACGAGTTGGACAGAAGTGCCTGTTTCCGTTCTGTACAACACTCTCACTCTTTGATTCTATAACTAACCATTCTCCTGCCATTTTTATCTATGCTCTGGCCCAGATATTTCAGCACTTGCACCTTGATCTCTCTTGAAAAAAAAAACGAAGACAATATACCCTTGTTATAAGCGCAATTTCATCACCAATCATCAGAAAACCAGTGCACGAAACTCCGGTAGAGGATGTCTGCTCAAAGCAAATTCTTGAAAAGGCATAATGTCAAGATCAGTAAATATCAAAAAGAATGATTCAGATGCTACTTGACCGACTAAGGGTTTCTACAACTTCTTTAGTTAGGTTTTCTTGAATTTTATTTCTGCGCTACTTTTATTAATGAGCGATCAAAGAGGTTGGTGAGAAATCAGGAAAAGTCTGGTTAATTTGTAGATCTACAACGTGCTTCATTCAGTGCTGTATCTCCTAATTCTGCCTCATTCTTTTTACTTGCTTCATGCATTTAATGTACTGTTTTAATGAAAATCCAACAGATTGCATGGTAATGCTTCTTCCCAAGTATCTGCTTCAGAAGAATATCAGGTGAATTTCTCTCAATTTCAAAAATTATCCGTCTTTCTCCTTTTTTCGCTCTCCCTCACTACTGTTTTAATACCTAGACTGAAAGGTGAATATATAATTAAAGGATTCAGACAATCGAAAACAGTCATTCCGTGTATTGGATCACTATTATCAAATGATTTTTAATAGGAAACAGCAGCATTCAGACTGAGCAGTAACACACCTACACTGTGTTTTACAGTCTTCCACCATCTATCTGAAATGTTAAAACGCTAGCACAGTCACACTAGGGCGGGACTCTGGAAACAATGTGGATTGCCAGAAGGAAATTCTTACCCAGCCTAGCGGGAGATCCCACTGGGAGAAGTTGGTCACCTGCTGTTGGTGTTAAAACTGTTTCACTCAGTCAACACCTGCTAGCATATTGCTTGGTAGTGGGGAGAAACCATTCAGCTGATGTGAATATAGGAAGAGCTTCACACAGTCAACTTTCCTGATGAGACACAAGCGAGGTCACACTGGGGAAAACTATTCACTTTCTCTGAATGTGGAAAGGGTTTCACTGTGTCTTCATACCTACTGAGATACCAGCGAGTTTTCACGGAGACACCATTTTCTTGCGCCATGTGTGAGAAACGATTTACACAGTAATTCAATCTGCGAAAACATCAGCGAGTTGCAACTAGAGAGAGACCCTTAACCTATCCTGTTTGTGGGAATGGATTCAATCAATCATCCTGCCTGCTGAGACGCCACTGGGAAGACTCACACTGAGGCGAGACCATTCTGCTGCACCAAACATGTGAAGGCATTAGGAAACCATCCAGGCTTCAGATTAGATTAGATTAGATTAGATTAGATTAGATTACTTACAATGTCGAACCAAGTCGTTTGGCCCAACAAGTCCACACTAACCCTCCGAAGAGCAATCCATGCAGACCCATTCCCCTACATTTACCCTTTCACCTAACACTACGTGCAATTTCGCATGATCTATTCACCTAACTTGCACATTTTTTAATCAGTGGGAAGAAACCGGGGAATCCGAAGAAAACACACGCAGACACGGGGAGAATGTGAAAACTCCATGCAGACAGTTGCCTGAGGTGGGAATTGGACCCGAGCCTCTGGCGCTGTGAGGCAGTAGTGCTAAGCACTGCGTCACCGTGCCGCCCACAGCAGTGGTAACCCCTGAGCCACCGTGCCACCCCAACAGAATCACAAATAATGATAGCTGAGGCATTGTTTCTGTAGTTCATACCAAGGAATTAATAATGTTCTTTGACAGTTTAAATGTTAATTAATTTGTGAATCTCAAGGAGATGGTTTTGGAAAGATTCACATCGTTGAACATGGATACATTCACACTGGTTAGAGAATATCCGTCCAAACAGTGTGTGAACAGGGGTTTTCAATTTCATCAGGAGAGGTTAGTAACCCTTGCGTTTGCAAGGGTTTTGACATCCATCTCCAAACCATACTTTATCAACACCACCATCTGGTTATATTTTGGTAATAATATGTTAAACACATGGTGATCAACTCTATCTCATAATTCTTAGGCACATACGTTTCTTTTCAGATCTCTCCTTCTCTCCTAATTTATTCTTCCTCACCTCCAACAGTGCGATAATCTCATGGAGTTACATTATGAGTAGGAATGCGACAATCTGATCAGCTGCCTCTGTTACCTCCTTCTGCCAACCTATGTCAATTTATCTCTTACACTCCTCTCGCTGCACTTGTGATCCTGCATTATGGTTGTTCGTATTTCCTGTCTTGGCCTCTCAGCACTAATGCGACTGCAAGTAACGTATTGCATATCGGGCCGACAATGAAAGCGTTTCACACTGTTCTTCCATGAACAACAATAGAATTGTTCTCCAACAAAATTAGCAAACTTATAACCTGGCATTTTCCCCGACTTACCAATTACAGTCAAATCAGAGGATCGGCCATGATTAAACTGAGAATTCAGGATGGCATGCCAGAAACAGCCGCATGAACACTTAAAAATGTGATGTCAACCTGGTGAAGTTACCGAAGAGGACTACTTGTTTGGCAAACAGTATATGCAGCAAATCAAAGACAGAGCAATGCAACCCAGCAAACAACAGAACAGATCAAACAATTGCAGTCCAGCGACATCAAATTGTGAATGAAGTTAAGAGACAGCTGGAGTTCTGAGGATAGTGTTGCTCATCATATGAATCAACTAGACTGGATTGGTTGTTGTAAAACTCAAGTTCATTTGATATCATATATTGACAGTCGATGTTCAATTCACCAAATACAGCTGATGAAGATGAATGTAGCCGACAACAGATTGCAACAGTGAAGACATCTGAACATTTGTTTTCAACAAATTAAAATCTGTTGTATTTAGATAATAATTTCAAACAATATTTTGGTAAACTCCTCACAAAGTAAGTTGACTTCAGTATAATGGAAGAAGTTGATTGGTGAGTAGCTGGTAAATCTTCGTTTTATTCTGAAGTTAATTTTCGTTTCGTTAATAAATAACATTCCCAGTCCGCGAGATGCAAACCGAGTTTCATGTGGAAAGGCCAGGATTCTTTTGGTATCAAGGGCAACCACGACAGCAGGGACTTAACTCCGGAACTGTAGTAAATACGAGCTTTACCACAGCTGAAGTACTGAAGTATTGTACGACCATACATTCCAGGATCAATGTGATCACACCAGACATGGTGCAAAGCAGAATAATGAGAAGGTTTTCTCTTAGGAAATATTGGATGTGTTTTCAGAGGAGGCTGTGGTGAGATTAAATTGAATTGATAAAATGATGAGGAGTCCAGACAGAATGGATAGGAATGAGCAATTAATTATGAGAGAGGTCAGTAACTACAGGTTTCAGTTTCAAAATCTTTCACAGAAATAAGGGTAGGGAAGACATCATTTCACGCAGAAATGGAGGGGAGCAGGAATTGTGTCGCAGAGGATTGCTGAGGCAGAAAATCTGCACCAGAAATGATGGACCATGCAAGACCATGAAAACAGATCTACAGAATGGGAAGTTTGAAGTGAAGCAATCCGAGGAGCAGGGAAATCTATGTTTCGGGCAAAAAAACTTCATCAGGAAAGGTGCTGGAGAGCTTCAGTGGTATTGAGATAAATGGGAAGGGGCTTGGGTTGGGGGGTGGGAAGGAGCTGAGAATGCAATAGGTGGCGGTAGTAGTGGGTAAAAGTGATGGTGAAAACGAACAGGTGGAAATGAAGATGGATAGATGGGAAGGGTCATGACGATGGTGCTGAACTGGAAGGTTGGAATTGGGATAGGGTGTGGGAAGGGGAAACAAAGAAAAACGTGAAATTCACATTGATATCAAGCTGCACGGGATCTGTCTGGGTAGGCCATATGGCGTAAAGAAAGGTACTAACTCCTAAAACACATTTTTTGCTTTGATACTCCATAACGGATTTGCTTCTGGGAAACTGGTTGACACATCCATGATGGTTTGCACGTGCTGTTTCCCAATTTTAGTGCTCCGCTGGGGACCTAGCAATTAAAACTCAGAAAAGATCTGACATTGTTAATTTTTGTGTTTCTGAATCGCTGTATATATACTTCTGGTACCAATTCACAAACGCTTAAAAAAAGCCTGTTTTCCTTCTTCAAAATTTCTTGACGCTCATGTATTGGGTCGATTCTGCAGAATCTGAATAAAGCTAATTTTTGCTCTTGATGACATTTGAGTCAACAACGATCTAAGTCATTAATTTGCAACAGTTTAAATCTGCTGGGCTTTTTCGTAACCCCAAATCAATTAAAATCTGCTTAAAACAGTCAAAATTACAAATCAGAGTCAAAACTATTTAAATCGGGAACAAAATCCCCCAAAACGTTCAATTCCCCACGACGAACCGCCAGACTGTTGCGACACGGGATGAATCCTCTTGCTTATTTTTAACCTTCAGCATAGAAAAGATTTATCCCGTGCAGCAGTGTGCAACACTTCGCGACTCCAAGATGTAATTAAATTAAACTTAACAACTTTATTTCTTATGGTAAAACACATAATAATTAACTAACAACTATCTACAACTCATTCCCGCCACAACTCGGCAGATGTTGAATCTACCCTTCCTCAGTTTTCTTTTCATTTTCGTAAGGATTCCTGTTCCACAGGTTACTGATCGATAAAGGTACATGTTCTCTGGGAACTCTGCAGATACAGGTGGCTTATCAGTTCTCATCTCAAGTGTTCCATTTTCCGCGGTTTTATACCTCCAAAGCATTGGTTCGTGGCGTTTGCTTTTGACATTGTCAATGTGCTAAATTCAAGTATGTCTGGCGTTTGGTATATTTGGGGATATAATTTTGAACTGATAGAACTAAGTCGAATCTGATTTGATGTTTTTCCTGAAGAAAATTTTACATTATAGATTATTCAGAACACTTGATACTGTATCAAGTAGTTCTGCTTGCTTTTAACTCTGTAAAGGTACATTACACCCAAATCTTCATAACACAAGCAGTTGAAATTGTTCGCCAAAATACCAAACCATAATCCAGATTGAAAGTAGTATTTATTCAATATGAACACCAAAGAAACTATCCATTGCCTTGGTGTATAAATCCTAAAACAAATTGAACGGTTGGAAGAGAACTGTCAAGCTGCCGGCATGTGCCGACTGACCAGAAAATACCTCTCTTTAAGGTACCTTTACCTATCAATGACCTGAGAAACAGAAATCATTTTGGAGAAGAAAGGAAGACAGAGGAAGATCCAAAGAAGAAATTCCATATCTCTCTGGTTTTGAAATGAGATTTTTATTTTTGCAAGATCTTAATGGGAGGATTCGTCGGACTAATATTGTAGAGGGGAATGTAAAAGATAGGTTAGAGAAAGGAGTTGAATATAGTAGTTAGCTTATATTCTATGTTAGATTTAAAGAATAACGTTCGTTTTTCGTTAAACTGTGACTTCGGTGTTGGTTCTACGGCTCTCAAATTTTAACAGATTACTGCATGGGGTAACTCTTTTCTGTGTTGATGGTTAAAGTTTTCAGGGGGCGTGGTTACCCCGTACCGTATCAATCGCCTTCGTACCTGCTGTGGGCAATCACATCTTTTCTAGAATGCAATGAACAGAACAGTGTCCTAGTCTCCAACTATAGCTGAGGCAATATTCTGTACAGATCCAAAATGATATCTCTACTCTAATAATCGGTATCACCGCTGAAATGATCATGAGCCACATGTGTCTTCTTAACTACACCTTTAACCTGTCATGGAACATTCATGGATCTTTGAGGGAAGCACCCTAAAATTCCTCTGTTCATCTGAGCAAAAGTGCATTTTCACTCATTTAGTACCCCACTTATTATTCCTTCTTGCAAAGTGTATGAGAGCATTGTTATTAAAATGGCAGGAAATCCTCACGATATTTTAAAATGGTAACCTGGATACTTTCTTTGTCTTATTTTAAATATTGATGAGAAGTTGTTGTTCCAGGTGTGAAGCAGCTGATAAAACAATTCGCTTAACCGCCTCGGCACAGTAGCTTATAGTACATAACTATTCCAATACATTAGCATCCCATAAAAAAGGTCAATTTCGAACGCATTGTCCAATAGGCACTCGTTACTTCCCTGGACAGACATACCTTATTTCTGTTACACCAAAAAGAAACTTGGAAAAACCTGAACTGGGAGAATTGACCACTCCAATGCCATTCCATTGTTAACCTATACAATTCTAAACATCTGACGTTACTGAAACTAATTTTAAACATAAAACTTTTTGAAACATTCGTTAGTGGTGGAAAGTTGATGGATGACGCAATGGAAGGAAATGAGAATTTTATATACCACGTAATAATGTTTCAATCATTTCAGAATTCCTCTTGATTGTTTTAAAATATATATATATCAAATGAATCCTGTTTTCTTAGCCAGGTACATAACCCTCATGTTCAAATATTTGCATCATCTCAAGAGGTGCTCAGTCAAAGTCGATGCAACGCTGATGAACAATTACTCTGATAATTCACTCCCTCATAGTTAACATACTGAAGATTGCGACACTGAATCATAAAAAAGTGTGATCTCTCCAATGTGTCAAACGATACACGTTTGCCATGGCAGTGACGGACTAACTTGCCATTCTCTTCGACTTGGAGCTCAGGCACATTCTACTTGTCTAGAGAGAACAATTTCCTTTCATGGAGACAATTCCCCTGTGCAAAATACACATTGTAGTGTTAATGCAGCCACAGATCCAGTTATCTGGTTTACTGCTGCTTTCACATTTGATCGATATGTGACCATCTGCTGTAGTAAGTTGAAAAGTAGATATTGCACGGTGGAGATAGCACGTGCATTCTTGGAACAATTGCAGTGTGATGCTGGTTAATGAAGGCCAATTGTTATTTCATTTTCAATGGTTTCCTTGTAATGTCAAAATACTTGCATTCATGCTGTTCTTCAAAGTTCAGAGAAGAGTTCAAAAATATCCTTAAATATCCATTCATTTTAGTTTTACTATTCATTTTACGATGTAAGTAACGAAATCATTTAGAAGTAAGAATGCCCTTTCATTTCATTTCATTCCCTGGCCTGTGATATTGAATGGGAAGTTGCTGTCATACTCTTCACATGATCAAGCGTTCTCGCGAGGACCATCTTCACCGGGACATGGGTGTCATGTTGGTTTATCGTTGCAATGACGATCATGTCATAATTTGAGATCTGCCTTCACTGGACGGCACATTGGCTCAATGGTTAACCAGGGACCCGGGTTCAATTCTAGCCTCGGGCGACTGTCTGCGCGAAGTGTCCAGAATCTTCCTGTTTCTGCGAGGGTTTCCTCCGTGTTTTCCAGTTTCAACCCACAATCAAAAGATGTGCGGGCCAAGTAAGTTGGCCATGCGATTTTGACAATTGTGTTTCGCGCATTAATAGGGAGTATGTGAATGGGTCTGGGTGGGTTACACTGCGGAGGGTGAGTGTGGACTTGTTGGGCCGATAGAAAGAAGCAATCATGATGATGGTAATGTTGCCTGGGGTTCGTCTTCTGTAGTGTTGGTTACTGCCGGCAGAGTGAGTAACGAGATGTGCTGATTCTCTTTCTGCAAACATCACCGAGGTATGGGAGGCAAAATATTTAGAATCAGCTCATGGGGTTAGCGTCATATGTGGCCCTGCATTAAACAATCTGCTTTTGAGTGGTACAACCACAATTTGAACTGAAGAATGGGATGGAGGAGGTCCTTTCTTTCTAAGATTCTTCTTTTCCCATTTTGCAATCGAAGTCTGCACATTTAATATGATGATTAAAGTTACCTTCACAGTCTTAATTGAACCTACAGTGCTGATGATCTCCAGTAATGCACATGCCCTCCTACGCACTCCCTTCATGAAGAAATATTGTGTGATCATGTAAACATTTTTTTTTCTTTACTCATTTAAATGCGTATCCGAGGCTTCATCGTCCATGAGTCAATGAAAGTTGTTCCACAATTTACCATTCAAGTATTCTGTTCCCGGAAAGATTATTATGAATCCTTTTTTCATAATTTCATACTCCTCCCAATACTCTGAAACAAGAACGGAACTTAATCTTTCATTGAGGTCTAACTCTTGACTCGGTCGACCGAGTCCTCAGATAAATCAGTCTGTCGTTCTTGCATTTCAATTGGCACTGTTGAATCAAGTAAATCTTGCAAAATTCTCCAATCCTCCATAGAATTGTCGAGACTCAGGAAGAGCCGGTGTAAAACAATAACCTGTGTAATTTCCATTTTCAGTGTTGCTGAATAAACACTCTCAGGTTCTGATTTCTCATTAATTTTAAGAAGGAAACATTCGCAATTCCTGTTTTATTACAATTTCACTGCATCATCTGTCTTCATCTTACCATTTTATTTTCTGAGAGCACACAGAGTGAAACATTTTCTTTTCCTACGGAGAAACCAGGAACTTATTTTTCATTTTATCAATCGTTCATTGATTTCTTCCTGCTCCCTTTTCCAAAATCATCTCATTTTCCTTACTCTGTATCGCTCATTTTATGTTTCCATACCTGCAGATTGTACTTGTATTTCACAGTATATTAGCTTTAAGTCTTTTTTAATCTCCTTCATGAAACATTTATTTTCTGACGGATAGAACATTGTGTGATGTACTTGAGTCATTGTCAGATTCAAGGTTTCCTGCTTTTCTCAACAGCGTTCATCAAATAAAAGAATACCATGGTTAAATTTGCAGTTGTAAGTCAAAAACAAAGGGCTGCACAGAGCTTTCTCTTTATTTTCTGTCGTCATGTTTGTTTCCAGCTCCTGTTTAGGCACGATGTACAACGATGCGACACTATTTTAGTTCCAGGCTACGACAAACCTTGCCTAAGTACCGACATTCCTCTCAGTCATTCATTCCTCCTCTCAGACAATCATACCAACCGGCAAAATCCCTATCTACATTTCATGTTTTTACTTTTATTGTTTCAGATTTCCCCCGATTCCAGATTTCTGGCTCTTTTCTCTTTCTTCAGTGCATCTATATCCGTGTCTCTTTAATTGATTCAATCTTCCTTGCTAATTGATATTCTCTCCTGCCTCTCTGTCTATCACACACTTGTTAGTTGTTCGCTCGTGAAGTGTGAATTCACTGGTTGGCTAGAATTTGTAGCAAACTCAAGTTACACTTCTGATGATGGTGCTGAACATCTTTTTGAAATGCTGCAGTCCGCGTGCTGTAATTTGACCCCATGTATCGTGTGCCCTTGAGTTTGTGTGTGGAATTGGTTTTCAATTTGTAAGGTGCTGTTGACGGATATCTGGTAAATTTGACACTGAACCAACATACTGCTGACTTTAGGAATATTTGAGAACTACAGATGATAGAGATCAGATTCGAGAGCGTGGTATCAAAAAAAGCACAGCAGGTCAAGCAAGCAAGGAGCAGGAGACTCGAAGATGTGGGCACATGATGAAGGGCTTATCCCCGAAACGTCCATTCTCCTCCTTCTTGGATGCTGCCTGACTTGTTGTGTTTTTACACCACCACATTCTCAGCACTGCTGACTTGAGCCTTGTGAATTGTGAACAGGCTTTGGGAAGTGAGGAGGTGACTTCCTCACCACAGAATCGCGAGCATCATATCTATTTTGGGGCCACTTTGTTAATGTGGAGCGTCCAGATGAGTTTCTTCCCTATTTATAATACACAGCATGTCTCCTGCGAAAATTCAGTGACTGAAGCACGATAGAACATTGGCGCAATTTTTAGATATTTGCCTTATTTCAAATCCATCCTAAAGTATGTGTCAGACCATCTGTAAGCCTACTTGTCAATACTTCCAATCCTATTTTACTTTGTCCTTCAATTTCACGCTGTGACCATAAGACCATAAGACATAGAAGTGGAAGTAAGGCCATTTGGCCCATCGAGTCCACTTCGCCATTCAATCTTGGCTGATGGGCATTTCAACTCCACTTACCCGCATTCTCCCCGTTGCCCTTAATTCCTTGTGACATCAAGAATTTATCAATATCTGCCTTGAAGACATTTAGCGTCCTGGCCTCCACTGCAATCTGCGGCAATGAATTCCACACGCCCACCACTTTCTGGCTGAAGAAATGTCTCCGCATTTCTGTTCTGAATTGACCCCCTCTACTTCTAAGGCTGTGTCCACGGGTCCTAGTCCCCTCACCTAACGGAAATAATTTCCTAGCGTCCACCCTTTCCAAGCCATGTATTATCTTGTAAGTATCTATTAAATCTCCCCTTAATCTTCTAAACTCCAATTAATACAATCCCAGGATCCTCAGCCGTTCCTCGTATGTTAGACCAACCATTCCAGGGATCATCCGTGTGAATCTCTGTTGGACAAGCTCCAGTGCCAGTATGGCCTTCCTGAGGTTTGATGACCAAAACTGGAAACAGTACTCCAAATGGGGCCTAACCAGAGCGTTTAAGGTCTCAGTAGCACAACAGTGCTTTTATGTTACAAACCTCTTGAGATAAATGACAACATTGCATTCGTGGTCTTAATAACGGACTCAACCTGCATGTTTATGTTTAGAGAATCCTCGAATAGCACTCCCAGAACCCTTTGTACTTTGGCTTTACGAATTTTCTCATGTTTAGAGAGTAGTCTACACTTTTATTCATTTTTCCAATGTGCAAGACCTCGTATTTGCTCACGTTGAATTCCATCAACCATTTCCTGGATCACTCTCCCAAACTGTCTAGATCCTTCTTCAGCCTCCCCACTTCCTCAGTCCTACCTGCCTGTCCACCTAATTTCGTATCATCGGCAAACTTCGCTAGAATTCCCCCAGTCCCTTCATTCAGATCATTTATATATAATGTGAACAGCTGTGTCCGCAACACTGAACCCTGCGGGACACCGCTTGTCACCAGCTGCCTTTCTGATAAAAGAACCTTTTATCCCAACTCTCTGCCTTCTGTGAGACAGCCAATCTTCAGTCCATACCAGTAGCTCACCTCGAACACCATGGGCCCTCACGTTGCTCAGCAGCCTCCCGTGTGGCACCTTATCAAAGGCCTTTTGGAAGTCGAGATAGACCACATCCACTGGGTTTCCCTGGTCTAACCTACCTGTCACCTCTTCAAAGAATTCCAACAGGTTTGTCAGACACGACCTCCCCTTACTAAATCCATGTTGACTTGTTCTAATCAGACTCTGCTCTTCCAAGAATGCAGAAGCCTCATCCTTAATAATGGGTTGCAGAGTTTTACCTACAACCGAGGTTAGGCAAATTGGCCCATAATCTTCCATCTTTTGTCTTGATCCAGTCTTGAAAAAGGGTGTTACAACAGCGATCTTCCAATCATCCGGGACTTTACCTGACTACATTGATATCACTCTGAAACTTAACCTATTTCATCCTGCAGTAAAATTTCTTTTGAACATAATTAAATAAATCCTAAAACTAGCAAACAAATAATATATGTTCTTCCTTTAAAATTAAATCCATGAGATGGTCACATAGTTGACGCAAAGCTCCAGTACACGCCCTTATTCACTGTGTTAGCAATGAGTGCTCTACATTTTGCTCCAGACTTTGATCCAAATTTCCTCTCAATCAAATATCAACGTATTGTAGATTTAACAAGACTTTCCGAATTAGAAGCTGCAGTTCAGGTTATTCCGTGGAAATGGTGTATTTGTTAGTTTGGACTGAATGTGTAAAATATATTGTTTTCTAGCTGCCTAACTTTGGTTGAAAGAAGAGACTTACATGAACTCAAAGTTGAAATCAACACCGCACGTGAAGAGAACAGAAAGGGAGAAATACTTCAAAACTGTATTTAACTGGTCCCGCCTAGCTTGTGTGTATATCATGAATTTCAATACATAATTGGATCAATTAAGTGGTGGTAAAATATCTCAAATTGAGATAATTCTAAATGATGATGACAGGATCGGTAATAGAATAGAATTGAATTCCGACACTGTGGCAACAGACCATTCTGCACAACAGGTCCACACCTTCTAAGGAGGAACCTCGCCCCGCTACGCTGTTCCTCTACTTTTCCCCCTGAAGAATGTCCACCTCACTTACACATCCCAGAATATTATGGGTAATTTAGCAATGTCAATTCATCTAACCTGCGCATTACTATATTGTGAAAGGAAACTCGAACACCAGGAGTTAACCAATGCTAACACAGAGAGAATCTGCAAACTCCACACAGAGAGTTACCGTGCCTGGAATAGAACACAGGCCCCCAGTGCCGGGAGGCAGCTGTTGGAAACGCTGCAACAACGTGCCGCCCCAGATAGTTAATATTTTCAGAGAAAGGCAGTGTTTATTTCAAAGTGTAGTTGTTTAATTGTCTGGCTTAAAGGGACAGTCGCAATGGAGGAAATGCATGTTTGTTTTTTCGGAAATATCTAAAGAAATTTCCATCCATTAAAAGTCCAGTTAGAGCATTTTGGCGTTTACGATAAAACAAGGTCTTTATATGGAAGAATAAAGCAAAATTTCTTGATGTAATTTGTATACATCACATGATTGCAAATTAGTTCAGTCGTGAACGAGGCGATCGTGGGTGGATGTCAGCCACCGAGTTAGTGGTGTGAATGGATGCAGTTGATGACTGGACACATATTTGCATTGCTTGCCTGCGTACATTTTGATTTGGATTTTATTTACACGTGTACTTTACAGTAAGAATAGAGTGAAATTTCATTGTTGCCATAAAATGGCGACGTCTTGAATGTTGTTAACAGCAGGAAAAAGCATTTAGCTTGATGATAGTCCATCAGTTCTGAGTCAGTTCATTCCCGTTAACGACGCCTGCAGTGGCAAGTTATTGAAGGGGATGTTTTTCGAAAAGATTCGAAATTGTCTCTGACGGATCCAAAGAATCACATAGAATGCGACTGCCTTGCCAATGATGCAGATGAATAAGATCAGTTATGGGCTTATGCAGTTCTTTCGCAAGCTTGAGATATCAAGAACAGACTGATGTAGCGAAATTCTCTCCTTTTGTCTTCATAAGCCAACATGACTCCAATGCATATGTGTGGAACTGGGATTTGGGGGTAGGAAGGGTGTGATTGTTGTGTGAATTTAAATTAGCCAAGTTCCTTTTGTCAAACTGTTGTTTTCCAGATCAACATTAATGAATTCACGAGAAAGGATGAGGATCGCATTCTGAAGGACAATGTTCAGGATGTTCTGTTGATGTGGGCATGCAAGGTCAGATAAGTTTAATTGTCCAAACTTATCCCCAGACCCTGCCCCATCCTCTTATTTATCTCTAAACGCCCATCCTATTCCCTCTGTATTCCTGATGAAGGGCTTATGCCCGAAAAGTCGCATCTCGTGCACGTCGGAAGCTGCCTGACCTGCTGCAGTTTTTAGTGCTCCTCATTTCGACACTGACTCAGCTGCGTTTCCCGGACCCACTTTCTCTCACCATACGTCCTGCTGCTGTTACAATTGAACTGTGACATATCTTTGGTGCTGTTTAAATGGAGGAACAGTCATTTAACTCGTGAAGAATGAAAATATCTGCAATTTCATATTCATGTCTTGGAGGGTGAACAGCGAGTGGAAAGCATTTGCATATATTGTTCCAGTCCTTGACGGTGTTTTCAGCTTTAGACTGCAATCAAAGTATGTTTTCTTTGAACCTAATCACAAGCTATGAGAATTGGTATACAAGCTAAATTTCATTGAACATCCCTAATTGCCAGAGTGCTGAGAAGAGTCAAAGGCATTGCTGTGGGTCTGGAGTCTCCAGCGTTCGAGAGTGTGAGTTTGGAAAAGCACAGCAGTTCATGCAGCATCCGAGGAACAGGAGTATCGACGTTTCGGACATAAGACTTCATCAGGGATGTTGAAGTACTTATGGCCAAAACGTCGATTCTGCTACTGCTCAGATCCTGCCTGACCTGCTGTTCTTCTGGAGCACCACACTCTCGACTCTGATATCCAGCGTCTGCATTCCTCACTTCCTGCTCGTACACTGGTCAGGTCAGAATAATGGTGTCATTCCTTCTAGGATATTCACAAACCTGATTGGCCTTTACTCAACATTGGCAGTATGGTTATTCATTTGAATCTTAATTTTGCAGTCCACCTTGTAGTTGAATCGCCCCGCTGGAGACCAAACCCTTTGTGAAAATTTGAGACCTGCTCCAAGAAGAAGTAAACTTTTCTCTTGGCTGTTACTGACTGTGTACTACAGAGTCTAGGTTAGAGTGGTGCTGGAAAAGTACAGCAGGTTAGGTAGCATCCGAGGAGTATGAATATCGACGTTTCGCGCAAAAACCCGTTTTTAGGAATAGAGGCAGGGTGCCTGCAGAGTAGAGAGATAAATGAGAGGGGATGGGGAGAAAGTAGCATGTGTACAATAGGTGAGGGGGTGTGAGGATGGAAGTGATAGGTCAGAGAGGCAGGTGGAGGAAGGTTGCAAAGTGTACAATGTGTGAATCGGGGAAAGGATGTGATATGTCAGAGTGTAGTGGATAGATGAGAAGGAAGAGAGGCAGGCATGTAGGACAGGTCATGAACGGGGTGCGGAACTGGAATGTTGGAGCTGGGGTGAGGTGGGGTAAAGGGAAAAGAGGAAACTGGTTAAATCCACTGCCTAACATGCTGAGAATTCTCCTGCAATTTCTGTCTTTGTTTGTGATTTACAGCGCTCGCATTGGTTTTGGATGCCTATTCAGTTGTTATTTCACCTCTTTAGGGTGAGAAGTGCAGGACGCATTGCAGGACAAATAGATGATCTGGATAAGAGTGCATGACGACAATAGCAGTAACAGAGTCATACAGCATGGAAAAAGTTCCATTGGTTTAAAACTTGCAAGCAGAGCAGGTTTCCTGAAACAAAGTAGTTCCAATTACTTCATTTGACATCTCTCAAAACCTTCATTATTTCGATTACATTTGCTTTATTATTGTCACATTCGTCCTGGTACTGTGAAACGTTTTACGTTACATGCACGACACGTAGACCAGAACAATGTTTCGGGCATAAGCCCTTCGCTTATGCACGAAACGTCGATTTTCCTGCTGTTCGGATGCTGCCTGGCCTGCTCTGATTTTCCAGCACCACATTTTTCAACTCTGGTCTCCAGCATCTGCAGTCCTCGCTTTCTTCAGGTAGATCAGAACGTTCAAGGTTCATTGGGAAATCGGACAGAGAATAGAAAAATGGAGCAGGGAAAGTGCACAAAGAGTAAGATCAAAATAAAATTGCCTGAAAGGAGATTGCAGAGGCTTTAGCTTTGATCTTTACGTCGTCGATATCTGCAGGAATAGTGCCAGAAGACTGGAGGATAGCAAATGTCCACTTTTTCAAGAAGGGAAGTGTCGACAATACTGGCAATTGTAAACCCTCGTGCTTTACTTTGATTGTGGGTCAAGTAATGGGAAAAGTTAAAAGAGATGGGATTTGCAGTCATCGAGAGAGGAATAAGTTAATTTGGAGAGTTTAAATGGTTTTCTGAAAGGTAGGTCGTAGATATCAAACCTTTTTCAGTACCTTGACGTGGTGACCAAATAGGTAGATAAGGGTAAAGCGGTTTATGCTGTGTCTAAGGAGTTTGGCAAGGCGTTTGATTAGACTCCCCACGGTAGGTTATTGCACAAAGCACGGAATCATGGGACTGAGGATGATTTAGTGGTTTGCATCAGAAATTGGCCAGCGGAAATAAGAAGGAGGGTAGCGGTTGATGTGAAATCCTAATTCTGGAATGCAGTTACTAATTACTGACCGACAGGAACTATTTTGAGTCCACTGATGTTTGCCATTTTTATAAATGACAGATAAAAGGAAGTAGAAGGGTATTTTTATAAACATATGGATGACGCTATGCTCGGTGGTGTTGTGGACAGTGCTGAATAATGTAGCACGGGAAATGGCTGAGCTGACGAGCTTTGCTGAGAGGAAGCAAATTGAGTTGAATCAGAAAAGTGTGAGGTGATTCACTTTGGAAGAATCAAACTGAATAAAGAGAAATGGATTTCTGTTCTTGGTGGTGCAGATGCGCAGAGAGATGTCTGCGTCCATGTACATCCATCCGTGGAATGTGCCAGCCAGGCTGACGTTGTACTTAAGAAGGCATTCGTTATGTTAGCAGTTTTGCTGGGGGTTTGAGGTTTGGAGCCTCGAGATCTTTGTGCAGCTGTACATATCTCTACTCTGGCCGCACTTGGACAGTTATTTTTCCCGCAATATACGAAGGATACGAATGACTTTGAAAGGCTGCAGAGGAGACTTACATGGATGTTGCCCAGTACTGAGAGAAGGTCTTATGAGGAACGCTTGAGGAACTTGAGGCTGTTAGTATTGGAGAGAAGACAGTTGAGAGTGAATTAATTGAGACATAAGTTAATCAGAGGTTTAGATAGGGTGAACAGTAAGGTACTTCTTTCTTCTCAGATTGTGATGGCTAGCACGAGGCTACACAGCAGAAAATTGAGTGCGGTTAGTCATAGGACCAACGTGGTCAGAACTGGTTCTGTTACTCAGAGAGTAGGAGGGGCGTCGATAGCACTGCCTGCAACAGTCATGGACCAGACAACTTTAAGGGAACTTACATGGTCATTAGGTAAACATATGTAAGACAATGGAATAGTGTAGGATGAATAGATTTCAGATTGATTCCACATGTCGGAGCAACATCGAGGGACAAAGGGCCTGTACATGGCTGTCATGTTCTATGTTCCAAAGTCCGTCTCAAACATGGCGACCAGAATTGTACACAATAATAAGAATATTGGATTTTCTACAGATTTGTGCAGCCATAATACGAAGTCACCAACCCCTGGACCAAATGTTCTAAATAACCTTAACATGTCAAACATCTTTTTTATCAACTTTTCCAACTGTGATGCTACTTTTAAGGAACTAAAGATCTCAATGCCAGTGCTCTGTATTCGAAAACAGAACCCCAAGACCCGATTATTACATTTTGATATCCTGCCCTTCCCCAAATACAGCACTTTGCTTTGATCTGACTTAATCTTAATAAAATCAATTTTCTAAATTATTTCGCTATTCCTTCACACTTGCACATTTGGTCCATGTCCCGTTTGGATTCTGAGCCAACCTTGTTAACTTGTCACTTTATCACAATTTTATTGTCATCTGCAAACATACTAACCAACCAGTCCATATTATATTGTTTCAGTCATTCACAATATGTGGGCATCGCTGGATTAGCCAGCATTTATTGCGCACGTCTAGGACACAAAGTGCACGTAAAATTCAAGAATATTCCTATGTGCTTGTCGTCACATGTACATCTTTCCAGGTAAGGACGGCAGTTCCCTTTCATTAAAAGTCATTTGTGAACCAAATTGTCGTGATTCAGTCAGCGATAATGGATGGTTCGGTATCATCAACTATTTTTTCCGATTTTTACAAAAATCAACTTCCATTTTCAGAGAGCAGTATTTGAACTTGGGTCCCCGGAACGTAAGTCAGGTTTCTGAATTAAGAGGCCAGCGTTCGTACACCTATGGCGCCGCCTCCCCGAGTGGATGATCCGAATGATGAAGCAATTTTCCCATATCTCATCTCCATTACCCGATTAATCTGATCTCCCACCTTCAGTAATCTTACGGACCCAAAGCGCAAGAACAGTTAGAACTGTCTAGCGTCCAACGTTTCATTGAGTACTCCCTTATCTCGCTCCATCTTGAAAAGCTCAAGTTCAACAGAAGGAATTTCCATCTTCAACTGGTCTGCCCAATCCACTGGCGTCCATCTAAAGCATTAGGCCGCTGGCATACTGTCAACCACTTGGCAGATTTGGCACCATCTGGAATACTTACTTGTCATCCCTAAGGTTTTCATCGACATTCTTCACATGTCATCGCAAACAAGGAAGGGGGTCAGGCTGTATTCCTGTGGTACACCGCTGCATTCCAGTCATACAGAAATTCCACCACCACTTTCATGCTGCTGAGACTCTTTTGTCTCTAACTTGACGAGATTTCCCCTGATCTGACGTGTCTTCTTTCCATTATTTATCAAGCACAGAAGTTCAGTGTAGTGCATGTGCATAGTACCTTCAAAAAGTCAGGGCAGACAGACGAGGTGGTTAAGAAGTCAGAAGTGACAGCTGTATTTACCAGGCGATCTTGCCTCAGCATGGTGTGACTTACAACTGGAGAGACCTCCCAGGAAGTTGTCATCTTTGGAGACATCTGCAAAGATGCTGACCTTCGTGTTTGTAGTGGTCTTGGGTTTGGATGATGCTGTCTTAGCAACCTGTTCAATTTCTGTAGCATGTCTGGTAGATGGTGCACACAGCTGTAATACTGCATCGTGGCCAATGGACTGAGCGAGGGAGAGGGTGGTCAGGATTATGTGTCAGGGACTGGCGCGATGCTGAACTGTCAAATTTCTTAATTGATGTTAGATGAGCACACAATTCGGCAAATGGGGACTATTCCTTCACAGTCCTGAATAATGTCTCATCGTTGGTGGCACAGGTTTTGCGAAGGGGTTTGTAGGCAAGAGTTATAGTGCTCCACGCAGGATTTGCAGCTTCTTACATTTACAGTAGTCACTTTCAATTTCTGCTTCGTTTGGGGATTTGCAGAACCTTATCTGGGGCAGTGCTGGAGACTGTGCATATTTCTCGTCTCCGAAGTGTAGGTTAGATTTGATTCCACTGGAGAGGTGGTGAAACTAAGATTCAGCAGGACGTTATCCAGGCTGGAGCAGTTAAGCTATGAAGAGAGGATGGATAGTTTCGTTGAATAATTTGGAGAAGTGAGGGTTTAAATTGGATCAAACAGATGTGTGCACGATTCTGACAGGCGTGGATAAGCTGAATAAAAGAATCCTCTTCCGCTCAGCTGCAGTGTGAAAGCACGGGGGCATCACATAATGGTGAAAGGTATGAGATGTTTCAAGAAGGTATGAGGATATCTCTTTAAAGTGCCCGTGAGGTTAGTTCAGGCTGGATTACTCATAATCTTTGAAGGTGCGTTAAGGAACACTTGAAATGTCATAACATTAGAAGCCATGACCCTAGTGGGGCAAAGTGTGACGAGAATAGATTGACAGTCGGTGTTTCTTTTAGTTGCTATAGACTCAGTGAGTCAATGACCTTTTTTGTACTGTCTGAATCTGTGAATCTATGAGACAAACTGGTGGAAGCAGAAACCCTCAGGACAGTTCAAAATATTTTAGGCACGTACTTGTTATGCCAAGTCATAGAAGGTGTAATTTAAATGCGATCAGCGAATGGTGAGGTATGGAACGCGAACATTTAGATGTTTGTGTTTTCTTACAGCGTAGAAATAATGGGCTGAAGGACTTGCTTATTTGCCACATATCTCTATGCCGCATAGACATGAACAAAAGTTGATCTTGCAGATGGAGTTTAGAAAAATACTGTCTAGACTCCAGTGGCCCCAGTCCACAGGTTTTACGGATATAGTTGTTTTGTTTGTCAGGGCATGCGGTTGTGCAATCTCTCTGATCCAGTTTGAACACATTTTCTCGTGGGAGGCACAGGGTAAATGTTTTTTAAATTCATTTTTTTTTCAAATTACGGTTTAAAAACCACAGTAAAAAACGCTCTTGAGGGACAAACAATCTATCTTTCCTCACGGCTTTTGGAAAATCATTGGCGACAACAACACACCTTGCAGAGATCTATTGTTAAATGCCAATACGCACCTATCTACCATGATAACTTTTCAGCTGCACGTCAGATAGTCGCCTATGATATGTCAAAACTCATTTGCTAGAGTGTCTCTCGTGGTGAGTCTACAAGCAGCCTGCGACTTGAAGTTCCTGCTGTCTTCAGGATTCAACATTGAGTTCCCGCACAGCACGAACGCCTGCTTACATTTGGATGAGCAAAATGTATCTTTGTTAGATTTTAAATCTACAACTAATTCAACATCGAATGTCTTTTGTGAAAGACATTGTCAAATATCTACCTTCACCCTTTGTATGTAGAAGCATTTTTTAATATCAATTATGAACCCTGCGGCCATAATTTTCAGTTTGTGCCTGATAATTCTTGAATACAATAATTTATCTTCAACTCATCATCAAAACTCAACCTACTCTTGCGAAATTGGGCAAAACAGGTGACGGAGATGACAGCGGCAGAGCAATATTAAACCAGTGACCATAGTTCTAATACTTTTAATACAGTACTGGACGGGGAGATAATGGTCCCAAGGTTCAAGTCCTAAATTGGAGCAAGGCGAATTTTGATGGAAGTAGATCAAAGATTGTAGAGGTTATTTGGAACAGCTTGTTTGCAAGTAAAGGCCTTTGCTAAGTTTCGACATGAGAGGCTGCTCTGGAAAGTACTGCATAGTTCCAGGGTATTCAAGCACAATCGGTGTATTTTAGCTTCATGGTTGGACTAAGCGTTTAATAGTGGAAGGGTGTTTGTTGTGCGGGAGGCCTCTGACTAGGCACATTCCTGTTTGTTACATATGTCAATGTTTTGAATAATATTATATAAAACATGATTAGAAATTTTGTGGATGATGCCCAAAATATAAGGAATCCTTCACATTGGCAAGGTTATCAAAAGTTGCAGCAGACACATGCTTGCTTGGGAAGTGGGCCGAGGAAAGGCAAATTGGAGGGTAAAATAGATAAGTGTGAGGTCTTGCATTTTGCAAACTCAACTCAAGGTAGGACTTTCATGGTGAATTGTAGGGCTACATAGAGTGTAGTGGAAGAGAGGGACGTTGTAGATCAAGTGCACAGTTCTCTGCAAGTGGAGTCACCGGTAGACAGGACAGTGAAAAAAGTTTTTGGCAACTACATCGTTTAAGCCTTTGAGTATAGACGTTGCGAAGTTAGATTGCAGTTGTACACGACTTTGTTGAGGCCGCACTTGGTATATAGTGTTCAGATTTGGCCAAATTGTTCAAGGAAAGACGTTATCATACTGGAAAGAGCGCAAATGAAATATCCAAGGATGTCTCCAGGACTCAGCGGTCTGAGTGAAAGGCAGAGTTTGGAAAGCATGGACTCCTGTCCTGAGAGTTTCGAAGAATAAGAGAGGAACTAAAAGAAGTGTGCAAGATAATGAGTTTGTATGCACTCAGTCTTTTTCCCAGGATTGGGGAATCAAGGAATATAGGGCAACAGTTCAAGGTTCGAATGGATATAATAAAAAGGAACATGAGGGGCAGCGTTTTTGCCCAGAGGGTGATGCACATATGGTATGATCTGCCAGAGAAAGTAGTTGATGCCATTACATTAAGAACACATAAAATGTATTCGTGCATCTATATGGAGAGAAAAGATTTAGAAGGAGAGCCTCTCGACACAAGTAATCAGTCATGAACCGTCGACAAATAATTCTAACAAAGTAAACACTAAGTCACTGATAAATTGCCCGCACCACACAGATACGGTTAAAACTATTGATGTTGCAGGCGGAGGGAAGGATCTAAAACTAATCAAATGACCCCGCTCCGCAAGCATTACTGGCAAGATCATCTTGTTTCAAGGTTTGTGAATGTTTGTAGCTCAGGTTGAGGTTTAGGGTGTCGGTTTGCTCGCTGACCTGCAGGGTTGATATCTAGACGTTTCATTACCTGGCTAGGTAACATCATCAGTGGGAATCTCCAAGTGAAGCGAAGCTGTTGTCTCCTGCTTTCTTTTTGTATCTTTCTCCTGAAGTTTGTGGTGATGTCATTTCCTGTTCGTTTGCTGGAGGGTTGATGGATGGCATCTAGATCTATGTGTTTGTTTATGGCGTTGTGGTTGGGGTGCCAGGCCTCTAGGAATTCTCTGGCATGTCTTTGGTTAGCCTGTTACAGGATAGATGTGTTGTCCCAGTCGAAATGGGTTTTTTTTGTTATCTGTGTGTAGGGCTACGAGGGAGAGAGGGTCTTGTCTTTTTGTGGCTCTTTGGTGGTCGTGTATCCTGGTGGCGAACTTTCTTCCTGTTTGTCCTACGTAGAATCACCTATACAGAGAAGAACCACCTCTGTGAGATACATGCAGCAGTGCTAACTAATGAGCCACCCTGCCACCTGTTCTATAATATGTCAGGATTCGTGGATAAAATGGTTAAGAAGGCAGATCGTGTACATTCATTTGTGAATTTTAAAAAAGGGTTTGTGTTCTAGAATTGCCATCAACGTTGGTTCTGCTACAACTAGAGTACAGCGTATGTTCCGGAATCCACATCACAGAGTTACGTCATTCCACTAGTAAAGGTGAAATGATGATTTGGAGGGAGAAGTGGGGATTTAGCAGGAAAGGTGTGTTTATGAAGAGAGATTACACAAACTGGGGTTGCTTGCATGACAGGAGAACAAATAGAGAGGGGATGTGATTGAGATATACAAAATTAGCAGTGGCCCTGACAGGGTGGGCAAGATGAAATATAATTCCTTCAGGGAAGGAACTATGAGCAGGTGACATTGATTTAACATCATAATCAGGCGGTTTCTAATAGAATTGAGACATTTCTTTTCAGACAGAGTGGCTGCAATGTGGAACTCACCAGCTGGAATGTTGCTCAAGGTGGAACCCCTCGTAAAATGAAAGAAGTATTTATATTAGCACGTGTAATGCCAAGCCATGCACGGTTAAGGGCCGAGCTCGGTCAAATGAGGTGTAAATGTTCATTTGATGGATTAACGGTCCTGAGTGGATGGGTGCATTAGCCTGGTCCTGTCCTATAGAACTTCATATCTGCTCACGTGATGAAGGTTTGCTTATTTCACATTACCCCTAACTGAGGTTCCTCTGTCATTCACCCAACCCCGCCTCCCGCTTGGTGAGACAAAAGCTGCATAAACAGTGATTACAATGGACACAGAACATTGAATGTAGAACTTTACAGCACAATACAGGCCCTTTCGCATTCGATGTTGGGTCGACCCGTGAAATTAATTTGATGCCCATTTAACCTACTGAATTCTCGTATCATCCAAATGTCTGTCAAAAATCCATTTAAATGCATTTAATGTCGGCGAGTCTACCATTGTTGCAGGCAGGCAGTTTTACGTTCCTACTACTCTCTGAGCGAAGAAAATACCCGGAATAACTGTCCTAAATCTACCAACTCTCAATCGAAAAAATGTCCTCGTGTTGGCCTTCACCATGAGAGTAAAATGGCACTCATTATCCATTCTATCTAACACTCAGATTACCTCGATTAAGACCTGATTTAGTAACGTCGAAATCTTCTTCTATCCAAGGAAACAGCCTCATTTTCCCCAGACTTTCCTCGTAAGAAATTTCTTCCATACCAGGCAGCATCCAGGTAAATGTCCTCTGAACCCTATTCCAAAGCTTTCACATTGTTCCAATAATGCAGTGACCAGAATGAACACAATATTCCAAAAACGGCTTTGCCATTGTCTTATACAGCTGAAGCATGACCACGTGTCTCCTAAACTCAATCGCTCTACCAATAAACGCCAACACACCATTTGGATTCTCAAAAGCCGTATCAACCATGGCGGTAACTTTCGCGGATTTATGTTCCAGGACACCGAGATCTCATTGTTGACTGTCCTGCATTCCTCTCATTCCTTCTGAAGAGAACTACCTGACACTTTTCAGCATTAAACTCCATTTTCCATGTTTTCCAACCCAGCACTTCAACTTATGTATGACCGTCTGTTAACCATAATATTCTTCGGCACTATTGGCAACTCTGCCTAACTTTGTGTCATCCGTAAATTTATTAACCCTAACTTTCAAACCCACATCCAAATCACTTTTTAAAAAATGTCAAACAGCAGTGGGCTTAAA
Source organism: Hemiscyllium ocellatum (assembly GCF_020745735.1). Lineage (NCBI taxonomy): Eukaryota > Metazoa > Chordata > Chondrichthyes > Orectolobiformes > Hemiscylliidae > Hemiscyllium > Hemiscyllium ocellatum. Next base: position 300,353 of record NW_026867550.1, read on the forward strand.
ACAAATCCTGGTGGCACACCACTGGTAACTGAAGTACAAGATTGAAAATATCTCATCAATCAATCAGTCTTCTTTCAAGTATCCAATTTCTGATTCAAACCGCTCAAACACCTTCAATCCCGAACCGCTGTATTTCTTGAAACATTCTATCGTGTGGAACGTTATGAAACGCCTTACTGAAGTCCATTTACACCATAGCAACGCTGTACCTTCATCCACCTGTTTTATCACCTTTTCTTAGCACTTAGTTATGTTAATACAGCACGACACACTCTTCACAGAACAGTGTTTACGAGACTTAATCAAATTATTCATTTCCAGATGGTTATAAATTATATCGCTAATAATCTTTTCCAACATCTTACCCTTAACGGAAGTAAGGCTCACTGGCCAATATTACGAAGGTTGACCCGAAACCTCTTCTTAAACAGGGGAATGACATTGACCAACCTCCAGCCTTCTGGCACTAATCCTGTCTAAGATCATGACATAAATTTCGAAGCCAACGTCTCTGCAGTCTCCTCCCTGGTTTGCAAGAGATTCTGTAGAGAAATCCCATTCAACACAGGGTCTTACTTATTTTGAAATTGCGAAAAACCTATCTTTGTCAACCTCAGTTCCATGCAATATTGTAGCCTGTATCTCAGTATTATCAATAACATTGCCCATTTCCAAAGTGAATACTGACGAAAAGTATTCATTACGTGCTTCCTTTATTCCTCAGATTCCCCAGTCAACTTTCCAATATTGTCTTCGATTGAGCTGAACCTTACCCCCGTCATTCTTTTATTCCTGATATACCCGTGGAATGTCTTGTGGCTTTCTTTGATCCTATCCGTCATCAACATATTTTGTCCCCTTCTGGTCCTTCTTCGTCTTCTCTCTTCAGATCAATTCTGGCTAACTTATAACTCTGTTGCCCACTATCCACCGTGACAACATATCACTCTCGCACCTGTTGAGATTGGTCTTTGATATCCTTTCTATATGGCTGGAACAATTCAGAGGTCTATAGAACCCTGCCAACAGATGACCTGTCCTTTCTTGTTTCTAATGTCATCCCAAATTACTTCAGTAGTTGTGTCCTCAACCGATCTCACAGCTGCTGCTATGCTTTCCTTGATTAACATTGCCACACATCTCTGTTCTTGCTGACACATCTAAATCCCGGAATCTGCAAGAATCATTCCTGCCTCTCCTCGAACCATGTTTCTGAAATGATCACCAGATTGAAATTCCAGGGACAAACCCATGCTGTAAGATCACCCACCTTATTCCGGAGCAAGAGCAAAAAAAAAAGAATTCAGGGACGGATTATTTTCTAATCAGTGAGAAAATTTCGAAAGCCAATGTACAAATCGATCTGGGAGTGCTACTCTAGGTTAAACTCAAGGTTGACTTGCAGGTTGAGTCCGTGGTTAAGAAAGCAAATGTAATCTCAAGAGAGTTGGAATGTATTAGGAGGGAAGTGCTGCTAAGAATTTATAAAGCTCTGGTTAGGACACATTTAGAATTGTGCATCCACTTTTGGGCCCACACCTCAGGAAGGAGGGACTGGCACTGGAGCATGTCCAGGGAAATTCACACGGATGATCCGTGAATGGTCGGCCTAACATATGATGATGGGTGAGGATCCTGGAAATGTATTCAGAGTTTTGAAGGTTGAGGCGAGATCTAATAGAAACACACAAAACAATTCATGGCTTAGAAAGGGTGGAGGCTGGTAATTTGTTTGTCAGGCTGGAATACTAGGCACGGTGGGCAAAGCCTGAGGATTAAAGAGGTTCAATTTAAAACGGAAATGAAGAGAAATTTCGTCAGCCAGAGAGTGGTGGACCTGTGAAATTCATTTCGATGGAGCGCAGTGGAGACCGGGACCTTAAATGTCTTCAGGGCAGAGTTTGATATATTGTTGTGGTTTGTTCGCCGAGCTGGGAGTTTTTGTTGCAAACGTTTCGTCCCCTCTCTAGGTGACATCCTCAGTGCTTGGGAGCCTCACAGAAGCGCTTCACAGGAGGCTCCCAAGCACTGAGGATGTCACCTAGAGAGGGGACGAAACGTTTGCAACAAAAACTCCCAGCTCGGCGAAAGTAACCACGACAACGAGCATCCAATCTACAAATCTTCTCGCAAACTTTGAATTTTGATATATTCTTAATCTTGGAGTTGAAATGCCCACCAGCCATGGCTGAATTGTATAGTGTATTGGATAGGTCGAATGACCATAGATTAACTTTTTCTGGATTAGATTAGATTACTTGCAGTGTGGAAACAGGCCCTTCGGCCCAACAAGTCCACACCGACCTGCAACTCACCCATACCCCTGCATTTACCCCTTACATAACACTACGGGCAATTCACTTGAGCCACACATCTTTGTGACTGCGGGGGGAAACCGGAGCACCCGGAGGAAACCCACGCAGACACGGGGAGAACGTGCAAACTCCACACAGTCAGTCGCCTGAGTCGGGATTGAACCCGGGTCTCAGGCGCTGTGCGGCAGCAGTGCTAACCACTGTGCCACCGTGCCGCCCATACTTCCATCCCTATGTCTTATGGACTTATGAATGCTCCTGGCATTGAATTACACACATTTCAAACCAACATGCGGGTTGCCTGGAACCGCTCACAACCTTGTAATTCTATCCCACACCTCACTGCACTCATCTGCTGTCAGCTGCAATGACAATTGAAGTTCCCATCCGACGGTTGCATTGGATTATCTTCCCCCCGCCAACCACCAGGGAGCAGAAGCAATTTTTCCACCCAGGATATTGATACCCCTGTTTGTTGATAACCCACCATTCGCAAAAAGAGTTCCAATTATCCAAGAATCCAAAACTCTTACAGCTGAACCATTCCTGCAGCCTCGTGTTCACTTCCCTTCTCTCCCTATTCGTAGCATGTGCCACGGACAACAAACGGGAGTTAACGACTCTGTTTGTTTCAGCTCTAAGCTTACAACCTAGCTCTTTAAATTTTTGCCTTAGGTCCTCACCTATCTTCCTACTTCTGTCGGTGGTGACAACGTGGACAACGACTTGGGTTACTTCCATTACCCCTCCAGGATCCCGATAACATGATCAGAGACATCAAGAACCTTGGCACCTGGGAGAAACCAAACCATTCGTGAGTCACTCTCGTTCCCACAAAAGCTACTTTCTGTCCTCCTGACGATGGACTCTCCAATGACTAAATCTCTGCTCCTCTTCCCCTTCCCCTCTGAGCAGCAGGGACAGACTCTCCACCAGGGATCTGTTCCCCATTACCTACCCATATTTCGTTTCCCCCCCAACATTATCCATAACGGATATTTGTTGCTGAGGCGTACCACCACAGAAGATCCCTGCACTGCCTAATGGTACTTTCCCTACCCCTGATAGTAACCTATAGACCTTCTTCACGTGTCTGTAGAGTAACTACCTCCCTGTAACTCCTCAAATTAACTGTCTCTGCCTTCTGAAAGACCCGACGTTCATCCAGCTCCAGCTGCAGTTCCCGAACTTGGTTCTCAAGGCAGTGGATTTGGGTGTATTTCTCACTGATGAAGTCAGCAATGAGCATGAAGTGACTTAATTAACAAACGTGCAGAAATCCTTTGAACCATCCTTGTTTTTTAAGAATGATCATTTTCTTCCCATTTCATTACACAGCGTAAAACAAAAAAAATCTTTTCAATTACAGTGTATTCCAACAGTCCAACTGGCTTGCTCTCGGTTCAGCCAGCTAAAAGAGTGACACATATACTCTGTAGTTTTCTGAGTTTAGCTTGACAAGCGCATTTGGATTTCACAAAAAAGACATCTGGATTTTTAGCTTTGACTGTAAGTGGAATAAACAATCCTATTAACAAACTCACGTGTTGACGATGAATTAATGGAAATCCCACATCAATGAGTAATGTCGCTTAGAGACTTCTCTCTCTGGTCTATATAAGGATTCGTGGCTTAACTGCACAGATTAATCCTCCAACCACTGACGGAAAACGTGTCATGAATTTCAATGATTTCTATCCATATTTTCTCGAAGGATACGGCATCCATTTATCATGGGTTAATGGAGCCTTCTACATCCAAGATATATTTCAGGATTTTGAGAGGATATACTACCCACTACTTGCTGTCATCAGTGTCCCCCGTAAGTGCTAAGCGTCCTTATTAATTTTCTAAACCGTGTTGTACTCTTCACTCAATGTCCTGAAAGGTTTCCTGGTCCACGTTTGTTCGTACATCGATTGCTGATTCGTCCTTACTCCCCTTGGGATATATGGTGAAGTGTAAAGCGATGTTAGTCCAGTCTACCTTGCATTGTTGACATAGTCACTACTGGAGACGAATTGGGTTGTTCGCTACTTCTTATTCTCGTGGATGTGGATCTATTTATCTATGAACAAATGAGGAAGGATCACCTGCAGTCCTCTGCAGTAATTGGCGATATTTATTTGATAGACCATGAATAATATGCCCAGAATTCTCTGTCCATAGATCCGTTGTATTTAATATAAGATGACAGCATATCAGACACACAGACACACACACACACATTCTGTCACAGAATCTCACTCTTACAAAAATGCATACATCCACTATCACTCACATATAATCTTTCAGATTCTTTCCCAAATGCACAGAGACAGTCACTGTCTCACTTTTTCGCTGTATATATTACTCACGTGCACACACACGGACACACACACAGACATGTAGATACACACACATTCACACCACAATCTAAGACAAACACGCAGGTATTCAGACAGTCTCACCCGCACACACCGACAAAAACACCCATGTCGAAAAGGTTCGTGCTGCATAAGCACAGGTGGACTGGCATCATCCCAGGAGCTGGAGAGACGACATTTACAGCATCAGACCATCATCAACAATGAGGGGGTGGGACAAAGGGCCTGAGGGATAAATGGGATTTGCAGGGAAAGATAATTGAGAATGCAATTTTTAGATTGAGGTTGGCGATGATGGCGATTGTTCGGAAAGGAGGGTGAAGTAAAGAGGTGGAAGAAAAATGGAGAGTTCGGACAGTTCATGAGGGCGGAGCTGATTTTGAAAGTTGGCTGTGGAATAGGGTGGGTAGTGGGGTGGGTGGGAAGTGAAGAAACTGGTGAAATGTACATTGATCCGGTACATTCGGAGGGTCCCATTGGCGGAAGACAAGGAATTCTTCCTCCAGGCGTCACGAGACGAGAGTCTGGCGGTGGAGGAGATCTGGGACTTGCACGTACTTGACTGTTAAGACGAGGAATTAATGTGTTCTGTCACAGGGCGGTGGAATTGTTTACTCCATGTTTCTGAGAGATGATCTCAGATACGTTCCACAAGTAGCATTCCAGTCACCCTAATTTCGAGGAGAACACACCAAAAACAATGACAAAAGCAGATGACTTGTGTGGAAGCAAAGCTAAATCTCTGTGCAAATGCGAAAGGAACCTTTTGGAACATGGACGGGGGTGAGTTTGAAGGTGTGTGCGCAAGTTCTGCTCATTGAGTGATGTGCAGGAAAGTTGCCAGGAGTGGACAATGTGGTGGTGGAGGTCGTGGCCCTAACAAGGGTGTCACAGTGGTTGCTGCGAAATGCAGATAGCAGTGGAAAGAGAAATATATCCCAGGTGGCTGACATGACTGAGGGTGTTAAGTTGTAACTAGAGGTTGGTATGGTGCATGTTGAGGGGCGGGCAATTCAGACCTTGTTGCAATTGAAGGGCTCTGGTTTAAGGGCAGAGGTGAGCGAAATGGAGGAGATGCACTGGAGAACGTTTTCGACTCGGGGGAGCGGAATTTGCAGTCCTTGAAGAAGGAGGTCATCTGGGAATTTCTTTGGTGGATTAGATGCGGCAGATTAATTGTAAGGAATGGATCGAACTTTCACAGATGCCAAGGTGGGAGGAGGTGCTGTGCAGGGAGTTTTGTGAGGCAGTGGGATTCAAGTCGATGTCAGTGTTGGGTCTGTCACTGTAAAAGAAGACGGAGAGGTTCTGGAAGTGGAGGGAGGTGACCGAGATGGTGTCAGTGAATTTGAGGTCAGGGTAGAAGGTATTAGTGAGTTTAATGAATTGTTCATGCTGCTCGCGGGAGCGGGAGCTGTCGCTGACATATTCTTGATGAAGCAGGGAAAATGGTGGCGATTGTGGTTCATGCAGTTGGCCAGGGGTAAACATTTTCACTGCAGGAAGTAATATGACTGGAAGAATGTTTTGTTGAGGGTGAGGTCCCGTTCAGCGATTCAGACGAACGTGTCAGTGGAAGTATAACATTTGGGCCATCGGATGAGGACGAAATTGAGGACTTAGAGGCCTTTTTCATGGCAGAAGAATATGTCGAGGGTCGACATATCCATGGTGAAGATGAGGCTTGGGAGCCAGATAAATGAAAGTCATGGAGGAGGTGGATGGATTGGGTGACAGCCCGAATATATGCGGGGAGAACCAAGATCAAGCTGGACAGGAGAGGGCTGAGGTATGGATTGGTACGTTCTTTCAGGAAGGAGATGTGTGAGACATTAGGTCAACCAGGGCAGTCAGGTTTGTGAAGTTTAGGTCGTAGATAGAACCGGGCGATGCGATGTTGCCGACTGAGGTTTGAGGCTGTGGATGGGAGATCCGCGTGGTGATGAGTGTGTGGGTGGTCGAGATGATGACAGTTTGGTGTTGGAGGGTGAGCTCGTGGTTCAGTGGGCAGCAGGAAAAGGCGTTCCTAAGTTGATGCCTGTCTTCAGAATCGCGGAGATTTGTGCACCAACCTACGACTGTGCTCGCTTTGTCAACTGGTTTGGTGGGTAGCGATAGGCATCAGCAAAGTTCTCAGCAGTGCCTGCCTCTTCCTCGAGTATGGGGTAGAACGCATCTTCGCAGCTGCACCGGCACCATACCCAAACATTTCCCCCGCGGTATTGATGACTGTATCAGCGCCATCTCGTGCTCCAACGAGGGGTTTCAACAGTACATAATTTTTATTCAGACTTTATACCCTGACCACAAATTCACCTCGACCATTTTGCAAACCTCCCTCTCTTTCCTGAACCTCCCTATTTCCGTTTCTGGCGCCAGACTCAACACAGAAAGTAATTTCCCTGCTCACTTGGTTGACGACACCCTTCAGCACATCTCATCTTCTTCTGCACATATGCCCTCGAAGTGCAACCGTTCCATCAGAGCAAGCACAGACACCCCCCCCCCCCCGCCCCCAGCTACTCACCTTCTCCCCACCAACCGCCAGATACAACGCATCATCCTCGGCTATTTGTACGATCTACAAACAGACAATGCCACCAGAAATATATTTCCATCCACCCCGATCTGCCTTCCGCAGAAACCATTCTTTCTGGACTCAGTTGTTAGGTCCACAGCCCACAGCAACCCACAGTCCACTCCCAGCATCATCCCTTGCCAACTTACGACGTACAAAACCTCCACCGACACCTGTCTACTCACCACTGTCCAAGTCCCCAAAGGATCCTTCCACAACCGAAAGCGATTTAACTTCACGTCCACACGCGTCTTCTCCTGTGTCTGTTGCTCTCACTGTGTACTCCTCCGATTACAGGAGCCAGGACACTGACTTGCAGAACATTTCGGAGATCATCACTGAGACACATGCAGAACGTCCCCATAGCCCTGTGGCCAAATACTTCATCAGTGATGAAGAAGCGTCACTCCAAAAGCGAGTGTGCTTCCAATTAAAACAGTTGGACTATAAACTGGTTTAGTGTGATTTTTAACTGTGTTCACCGCTGTCCAACACTAGCATCTCCAAATCATGACTACTATTCTCCAATTACGTTATTTATACTAATTACCTAAATCAGAGTGGAGAATGCGAATTTGGAAGCTATGCATTGATTATTCGGCAATGTGATTTCTGAATGGGAAACACAGTGCACCATTGATGGATGGTGTGAAAGTTGATGATTGCAGTTTCTTCCCTCTTCAAACTTTAAGTCTTATATCAAAGTTTCTATTTCCACAGTTAATATAGTGACGATTGTGATCCTGTTCCGTGGGATGTGCGGACTCTCCAGTTGTGTTACTCTCTATCTGATGGCCATGGCAATGGCAGATTTACTGGTGGTCATCCTTGACCTGATATTAAGACATATTCCGATTGTTTATTCAGACGTCTTTATTTTCTTGGAGGATATAGATGTGTGCAACATTCATGCTGTCCTACTTTATGCAGCATCCGATTGTTCAGTCTGGTTCACCGTCACATTCACCTTAGACCGCTTGGTGGCCATTCGTTGCCAGAAGGTGAAAACTAAATATTGTAATGAGAAAACAGCGGCGGTTGTGCTCGGAACAGTGACTGTACTGAGCTGTTTAAATAACATCAGCTGGTATTTTATGTATAACGGTCATTATGGTTTAACTAATCGTCCTATGTTTTGTGGTATAGAATTGAGTGATGATAATTTAGAGTTATGGGCCATAATTGAAATTGTTCACTACATTCTTACACCCTGTCTCCCATTCTTCCTGATTCTGCTGCTCAACATTTTCACTGTCAGTCATATTGTCGTGAGCAGCAGAGCCCGCAGGAGACTCCGGGTGTACAGCAATGGGGAGGGTCCCAGAGATGTGGAAATGGAGAATCGAAGAAAATCAATTGTTTTTCTATTTCTGATTTCTGGCAACTTCATCCTGCTGTGGGTAGTGTTTGCCGTGAATGCAATGCTTGAACGAATGGATAATTTGGGCTATTTGATTTATGTGCCCGAATATGTCCTAGAATTAGGATTTATTCTCCAGCTCCTAAGTTGCTGCACAAACACTGGAATCTACGTCGTGACTCAGAAAAGGTTCAGAGGACAATTCAAGAATTTGGTGATATATCCCTTCAGTCTGATCACTCATTTAATCAAACGGCAAGATTAACTCTTGCTCCTACTTCCAATCACACGCCCTACTTCACAACGACGATTTAGACTAATTGACATTCGATATTCCAACTGTAATCCGACTAGACCCTTGCACAGCATTAGGAGTATATCCATGGAATTTCATTCTAGCACTCTCAAAATGAATGTCTTCCTTCCCTCCAAGTGAACCTGAAAACCAAATTATGGAAACCCCGAAGCAGGACTCACAACTCTCTCATGGCTTCAAAATTCCGAATTCCTCCCTAATTGTGGAAACAATCTATGCCCCTTCTCCTTGCAATCAAATTGCATCTCGTTCTATTTTTTTCCACATTGTATTCCATCTTAACTTTATAGTTGGCTGTCTTGTTGCGAAAGCTTGGAGAATAATATGGCTATTCGATGTTGATTGACACAACGATTAAAAATAGGTATGGATAAAATCTGTTGTGGTTTTCAGACAATCCTTTGACACAAATATTAAAAATATTGTCTTCGGACACTTCCTTTCCGACCAACTCGCCCTCCTATCGAACCCTTTCTAATTTAGAATATAGTTTATACATCTAAACATCCCTTGAACATTCCTAACCTCAAATTGTATGTCATTGTTTTCGATCAGTCACTTCATTCTCCACTCTCTTCGTCTGCCCTAGTCCCTCAGCATCCTCCCCAACTTGTTAACAGTCCTGCCAGACTGCAAGCTATATGATTGAACTTTTAGAACTTTTCCAAACTTTCGTTCCCCTCAGTCTGCACTCTAGTTGTCTCTTGGCAAAATTCACAGTTCAAAGGCAATTTCCTTTAATTCATACCCCTTAAATCTTGGCGTGAAGCAAAAACCATTCACGCAGACGTAACGTTAATAATTGACGCAGCAATCTCTGCCATTTGTGCAAGAGTGTTCCAAATATTTTGCACCCTTTGCGTGTAGCAGCTCTTTCGGAAGTCTCACTTGAACAGTCTCGTCCTAAATCGCAGAACATGCCTCCAGTTCTAGAGCCAAAAAGGCGTGGATAGGCTATCTCTTTAAATAAATTAGAGTGGTGCTGGAAAAGGATAGCAGCTCAGGCAGCATCCGAGGAGTAGAATAATCGATTTTTCAGGCAAAAGCCCTTCATCAGGAATACAGGCAGGCTGCCTGTAGAGTGGAGAGATCAATGTGAAGGGGTGGGGCTGGGGAGAAAATAGCATAGAGTACAATCGGTGAATGGAGTGTGGATGAAGGTGATATGTCAGAGAGGAGGGTGGGGGAAGGTAGCAAAGAATACAATTGGGGAATCGATGGGGATGAAGGTGAAAGGTCAGAGAGGAGGGTGAGGTGTATAGGTGGAAACGAAGATCCTTCATTTCACCTTCCCCCACGTCACCCCAGTTCCAAACCTCCATCTCAGCACTACCCCATGTCCTGTCCTACCTGCCTATCCATCTATCCACTCTACCCACCTCTCCGACGTATCACCTTCATCCCCCCCCCCCCCCATTGCATTCTCTGCTCCAGTCCCCAACTCCCTTCTCTGAACGATCATCTCCATCCCGGCCCCCATTCATCTATTGTACAGTATGCTACTTTCTCAATACCCCCACCCCCTCACATTTGTCTTTCCATTCTGCAGGTCACCTCCCTCTATTCCTCATGAAGGGCTTTTGCCCGAAACGTCGATTTTTCTGTTCCTCGGATGCTGCCTGACCTGCTTTGCTTTTGCTGCACCACTCTAATCAATGTAAGAATTAAAAAGAGATGGATCACTCAGGAGATATTTCGAGATGTGTTGGAAATCATGAGAGTATGAAAACTACCATTCGGGAATTTTACCTGAATTCGTAATCAGGTCAATGAATTAACAGAACAACTCATATTGAATGAATATATTTTAGTTGACATGACGGAGACATGGTTACAGGATGGCCATGACTGACAGTTAATTCTCTGGCGTTTCAGAGTATTCAGAAGAACTGATAGGAAGGTAAAGGAAGTGGTGTAGCTCTGACATGCAGTGAAAACTCCCGAATAAGTTTGAATTCATTTGGGTGGCAATTAGAAATTCGAAGACAAAAAAACTCACTGATATGCACAGTCCAAAGGGCAGAAAATAATGACATCACACGGGAGTGAGCAAAAAGAAATAAAGAAAAGAAAAACAACTAATGCCTGCAAAATGACATGGCAATTATCACGGGGGATTTTAATCTCATTTGATTCTTCGAACCAGCTCTGTCTGGGCCGCCTTCTGGACGGATTATGTTGAGTGCATCCGAGACAGTACCTTTGAACAGAATGCAATGAAACTGAAGAAGGAGCAAACAATCCTTGTGCATTCCCTGTGTAATGAGACAAGAATAGTTAATGACCCCATAGTTTGGGATCCTCTTGGAAGGAGCAATCACAGTATCGATGAATTCAGAACACAGATGGGCATGTGAAGGTAAAAGCAAAAAGCCGAGTTCTGTGCTTAATCAACAGAGACTACAATCGACTGTGGGGTAACTGGGCTAAAGGAGATTAGAAACAAGTATTTTATGGTGGGACAGTTGACTTGCAGTGGAAGACATTTAATGCAATTTTCTAAAGATTTTAGGAAAAGTATATTCAGTGAAAATGAAGGACTGAAAGAAAATAGATAATCTGGCATGGGTGTTTTTCGAAAAAAACAAGTAGTCTACCCAATTAGAACAGAAGGCATACAAATTGGTCAAGAATAGCAGGAAAAAAAATGGAAAAATAAATTAAAGGTCACCAGAAACTCACAAGCATCGTTATAAAGAAAATGATCAACGAACACGAGAAAAAAAAACACGAGCACAAGCTTTGAAGATGGAAAGCAAAAATGTCCATAAAATATAAAACAAAAAGAATTGCTAAAATAAACGTTGATCCTTTTGGAGGATGAGAAGGGGCATTTAGTTAAAGATAGGATGACTTGGCTCAGGCATCGAATATGTATTTTTCATCGATCTCATGCCAGTAATTCACAAAGTGATGAAGATGGATGACGGCATGGAAACAATCATTATCCGTGTCCTGTTAGACATGCTAATGGAGCTCCTGTAGCGAGGTCTCGTGGCCCTGGTGGAATGCATCCCAGAGCAGCAAAAGAGATGGCAGGAGAAACACAAAGTGCACTTGAATATTTTTCCAAAATTCGCTGGACACTGGGGCAGTTCGAGTAGATTGGAAAAGTGCAAGTGTGAAACCACTTTTGAAAAAGGAAATTAGACAAAATATGTACTGGGCAATCGAACGTTTCGCTTAATCTTCGTCATGGGGAGATGTTTCAGTCTAATATACAGGAAGAAATAGCAGACGTTTTGATCGAAATTCTCCCATTGAGCGGACGCAGCATGTATACATGAAAGGCAGGGCATACTTAACAAGTCTTTGGAATTCTATGAAGACATGCTTAGCAAGGTGGACAGCGGTGATCCAGTGGATCTGGTGCAGCTAGGTTTCCAAAACACTAGGACAACGTGCCACACAAAGTCTGCTGCTTAACACAAAGATGCATGGTGTTAAGTGTTAATATTAGAAAGGCTACAGAATTGGTTGACTAACAGGAAGCAAAAAGCGGTGATAAATGATTGGCAAACTAGTTGGCAATATGTAACTTGTGGTGTGACTCAGGCAGTAGTGTTGGGACTGCAATTATTTACAATTTATATGAATGATTTGGAGCTGGGGATCACTTTTAGTGTGTCAAGTTTGCAGGTGGAACTGAAATAAGTGACAGGTCAAAGTGCACAGAGGTCTTTGAAACCTTGCTGAGGAACAAAGATGCTTGAAGCGAATGACCAAAGCCGTGGCAGGTGGAATACAATGTCAATAAATGGGAAGGCCTACACTTAGTTAAGAGTAACAGTAAAAAAAAGATGATTGTTTAAATTGAAAAATGTTGCAGCACGCTGTAAGCAGAGGGGCCCGGGTGTCCTTTTACATGAATCACAGAGCCCTTGGTCTGCAGGCAGAAGAGGGAATTAGGAAGGTAAATGAAATTTTTGCCTTTCATTGCTGAAGGGATGGTGTGTTAAAGCAGGGACATCTTGTTGCAGCTTTAAAAGGCGTCGATAAGGGCACATCTGGAATACTGCTTGCAGTTTCGGTTTCCATACATGAGAAAGGATGTACTATCACTACAAGGGCTGCAGAGAAGGTACAAGAGGTAAATTGTGGAGGTGAGGGGGGCCGGCCTATGCGGACGTACTGAGTAGACTGGCATTATATTCATTCGAATTTTGAAGAATGAGTAGTGATCTTACTCAAACAAATACAATTATGAAGGGAACAGATCAACTCGAAGCAGAGAGGATTTTTCCATAGGTAGGTGAAACGAGGACAAGAGGGAGTAGCATTAAAATCATGGGGAGCATAGTTAGGACTTAATTGGAAAGGAATTTCATCATCAAGAAGGTTGTATATCTGTGTAAATCCTGTCGCAGTGAAGTAATTGATGCCATTTTTATCAACTTTTTAAAACATAAGACAGGCTTTTAAACAAGGAAGAAATTAATGATGATGGTGACAGTGTGGCTAAGTGGAGCTGAATCCACGAGAAAATCAGCAGCAATTTAATTGAATGGCGGAGCACGCTCCAAGCATCAGATGGCCTACTTCTGCTCCTAATTCTCATGTTATTAGGTTAATTTCCCTACAACGTGGCAACAGGCCATTCGGCCCAAGAAGTCTACATGAACCCTCCAAAGAGTAACCCACACACACCCATTTCCCTCTGACCTAACACTGGGCAATTTAGTATGGCCAAATCGCCTGATCTGCAGATCTTCGTTACTGTGGGCAGAAATCGCAGCACCTGGAGGAGACCCACGCCGAGACTGGGAGGCTGGAATCGAACCCGTGCCCCTGGTGCACTGAGTCACCAGTGCTAACCACTGGCGCACCATGCCATGTTTACATGTGCACAATATTCTGAAACCAAAGACAAGGAGGTAGAGTTAATTTCATGAGCAAGCGTGAAATGACAGCTGCACTAAGAAAAGAAATTGACATGAACGATCAGAATATTGAATTATTCCACTTGAAAATTAAAAGCAAGGAAGGAAGGTTAAACATGTACAGATTGAATATTGAAGTAGGAGGATGCCATTCAGCCATTCGAGCCTGCACCGTCACCCATCACTATTATGACTGATGGTAAGACTCACGAACCGTGATTTCTCTCCATAACGTTTGATAACAAGACGGCCTCAAGTGCTATACCCAGACTCTACTTTACCACATTTCATGCTTCCTGTGGTAATGATTTACACAGGTTCACCCTGCATTTACGTCCGAAATTGTCCACCCGAATCCTCAGACAGTGACCCCTACTTCTGGACGTACCAACCATCGGGAACATCGTCTCTGCATCTACACCGTCTCTTCTTCTTAGGTTGTTCTTAGTCTATATGAGGTCGACGCTCAATCAACAGAACTCAACGAAAAAAAGCATAACTGAGTAAATGTCTGCTCATACGTTCGTTCCACCATCCCCGGAATCACCCTAACAAACCTTCACTGCACTCCCACGAGAGCAAGAACATTCATCCTCAAAAAAGCAGACAACCTTTCGATGTGACCAAACCAAGGTCTTCATTAAGTGCCACAAAACATCCCTGTCCCTGCACTCGCAGTGAATGCGAACATGATGTTTGCCTTGTTTACCATCTGATACATGGGTGCACAAGAAGTCCAAGGTCCTACTGCACACTTGCCTCCTCCAAATTCGCAGCCATTTAGTTCGTAATCTGCCATCTTGTTTTTGCATTCGAAGTGAATATTCTCATATTTTTGCCAATGACACAACATCCGCCATTGCTTTGCACACTCAGCCGATCTGTTCACAAGATGCTGATGGATCTCTGCATCTTCGAAGCATTTTACCCTCCCATCGAACGTGATGCTGCCTGCTAGATTTGAGATGTTACATTTTGCTCCCTCATTCAAATCATGAACATATATTGTGAAAAAGCTTGGATACTAGAACGAATCATTCTGACACCATACCAGTTATTCTCTCCCAAATAAAAAAGAAATATTACTTCCTCTTCTTTGCTTGCTCTTTGTCAAACAGTTTTCTATTCAGGCACTTTGTCAAGCCTGTGTGCGTTAATCTTGTGCTATAATCTCTTATGTGCAGCTTGGTTAAACATTTTGTGAAATTCCAAATAGACCACATCGACTGGCTCACTCTTGCCAACTCGACTGGTTACATCTTCATAGAATGTCAGAGTAATTTATACGCCTCAGTGTAGTCCTTCCAAAATAGGGCATAGCACAAACCGAAAAATAATGAGGGATTGTGAGAAGGGAGCAGAATTAATTATGTGTGACGTGAACACGCGAATTGATTGAATTAATTAATTGGGCAAAGGAACCTTGATGAAAGTCTCATGCACTGTCTGAGAAATGGCTGACTGAAGCAGCATGCTGTAGATCCAGAATGCAAACAGTTTGTTTTTAGATTTTCTAACATCTCACGGTCCTTAAATAGACTTACTGTGAAAGATGCGCTTGAAAGGAGGGATCACAATCTGCCAGAGAAGAAATTCTTTTGAAAAAGTGAAGAAAGCGTCACATTCAAAAGGCAAAGCTTTGGACAACGTAATTATACAGATCTGAGGAATGAGTTGGCTCAGCTAGGCTTTGGCAAACAATATTATAGTGTAGAACTTCAGAGCAACTTATGGCAGCTGAGTAGAGAGATGCAACATATGGCAGCATTAAATTATCATTGTGAGGAAAAGGAATTGTAAAAATTAAACAAAAGTCATACGTGAATTGATAAGGAATTCATGGATAACAAAAAGGCAAAGGCGAGGGCATTTCATACTCAAAAATGTAAAAGAACTCTCGAGAATTGGGAGAACTTTAAAAGTCAGCAAATGGTCTCTAAAAATGAAATCAAAAGAGCTAAATGAGCACAAAAAATCCTATAAGCATAAACCTTCAATACTGATGCTACTTTCATCAATACTGATATAAAAAAAATGAAGAGAGTACTGAAAATAATTGATTGACCTTTCGAGAACGAAATGGCGGGTAATGAGGAGGAACTGAGAAATTCCAGAGGCTGTAAACCTCTAAAAGCACGAAGAGTTTCTGGAGTTGCATTGGCTTCCAATACGCGTTGTCAAAATTCGTTCAATTATCCTCTTCAGAACTGATTTAGTTTTTCTTTGGGTTCTCCCTTCCCTCTATGCATTCACTATAATGCAGTTCTATTTTATACTGTTCCAATTCTCAAAATCCTCTATTGAGAGTGAACGATGCATTTTGTGGACTTGATCTGGACATGCTGTTTGCCTCAGACAATGGCTACATTCATTGTTCGATCCCTGCATCGCAAATGGTACAGAGAATGCCTCCATATATTGTTTTCTCAATATTCAGTGAGTTGCCAGCAGGTCCTCCATATTATGGGAATTTCAACAAGCAGGTGAATGCATTTATCAATTTATGCCAACGTCCCTCCACCTACAGGCTTAGAAGGAAAGTGGTTGAGTCCAGAATTTGGAAGACTGTGTTCACAGTCCACAGTGCTTGATCAGACTTTATCCTCCAGAATCCTCAGTAATGCACAGTAGCATTATCCCTCAGAGATGAAACTTTGTAGATGAAGGTCCCGTTAATCTCAAAGTTGTGATAAAAGTGTACAAAATTAAAACTCACACAACACCAGGTTATAGTCCAACAGGTTTAATTGGAAGCACAGTTGCTTTCGAAGCGATGCTCCTTCATCAGGTGATAGTGGAGGGCTCGATCGTAACACAGAATTTATCGCAAAAAATTTGCAGTGTGTTGCAACTGAAATTATACATCGAAAAATTGATTGTCTGTTAAGCCTTTCATCTGTTGGAATACATTGATCATTTCACTTCTTTCATGTGTAAATCACAAAACCCTTTTTTTAAAGTTCATTCTCAGGTTAGCTGTTAGCAACGGTGAGAGCGAGACAATATGTTGAATGTGATAGCTCCCTGTGGTCTCTGTCTATGACATGATGTTTAGATTGATTCTAATGTAAAAAGTGAGATAACAGAGTTTTACATATATTCATGGAGTTTTTCAGCTCAGAGATCTACATGAATGTATGCAGTTTTGTGTTGCAGGCAAGGATGTACGGAGGCATGGTACATTGGGGAAACCAAGCAAAGGCTACGCCAACGGCTGAATGGGCACCGCACAACAATCAACCGACAGGAGGGTTCCCTCCCAGTGGGGGAACACTTCAGTGGTCCAGGACATTCAACTTTGGACCTTCGGGTGACCATCCTCCAAGGTGAACTTCGGGACAGGAAGCAGAGGAAAGTGGCCGAGCATAGGCTGACAGCTACCTTCAGTACCCATAGGGATGGTCTCAACCGGGACTTTGGGTTCATGTCACATTACAGGTGATCACCATTGCACTACACACACACACACTCTCACATACACACGGACACAGGTACACACAGACGCGCACACCGACACCCACACACACCGTTATAGACACACACTCCCACACTCACACATGCACCCCCTCACAGACCTAAGACATTCTGCACTCACTACACACACATACACACACACACTTTCTCACCCTCACAACCCCCACCCCAGACAGATACACACACAGACAGACAAAGACCCACATGCATACGTATATTTTGTGGGATGAATTTGTACTTGCGGAGTTACATTGCACTTTGCTCAAAAACTGCATACTTTCATCGAGATATCTGAGCACAAAAAATGCATGAATTTATGTAAAACTCTGTTATCTCACTTTTTAGATTAGAATCAATCAAAGTTATCCATGCATAACTTTCCTCCTATGTCCTTGAGTGGGTTAACCATTTATCTCGTTACTCTCTTGCTCCTTATATATGAATACAAGGCCTCAGGATTTTACTTAACACAGTTTGCTAAAGATATCTCGTGATCCTTTTATCCTTCTGAATTCCCCTTTCCCGATTAGTCCTAAATTCTCAATGTTATTACAAAGGTTTGTCCGTCTTCAGTCTCCTAGATCTTGTTTCCTTTTTCTTCTGAGCTAGTCTCACAGTTTCATCTGTCATCCGTGGTTCCTTAATCTTTGCAAGATCAATTTTCGTTTTGCCAGGAACATGTTTCCTCTGCAATCGAATGAACTGTTCTCTAAAATCCCCACTCCTATCAAGTATGGATTTCACTTCAGTCAGCTGTTCCCATTCTAAATTGCCCAGCTGCTGCCGACTTTTGGAATAGTAGTCCGGACCCCAATTTAGCATTATTTTATGAGGACCACTCTCACCTTTGTCCATGAGTATTCTAAAACGTATATCCTTGTTACCACTATTCCCAAGATAATCCCCTACTGAAACGTCAACCACCTGGCTGGTCTCATTCCCCAACACCACGTCCAGTATGGCCTCTTTCCAAATTAGATTATTTATACACTGCTCTAGAAAACCCTCCTGGATGGTCCTGACAAATGCTGCTTCATCGACACCACTAATACTAAGATTGGAATCTCCGGTCGCCACTACCCTCTTGCCCAAAGTCTTTCCATAATCTGTTTATATATTTGCACCTCGAAATCACGCTCTTTATTGGGAGGCCTGTAGTATATCCCCAACATTGTTACTGCACTCTTCCTATTTCAGAGGTTGCCCATATTGCCTCACTGCTCGAGTCCTCCGTCGAAGCCCCCTTTGTGACAGAAATGCAACATTTCCACCAATTTTACTGCCCTCTCTATCCGGCCTGAAGCATGATATCCTGGCAAATTTAGTTGTCTATCATTGCACAAAATATAGTGTCTTGGGACTGAAGACGATTTAGCGATCGGAATCGGTAATTGGCTAGCTGAAAAAGACAGAGTGTGGTGATTGATAGGAAATGTTCACATTGTAACTCAGTTATAAGTGATGTGCCACAAGGATCTGTTTTGGGGCCACTGTTGTTTGTCATGTCTATTAATGATCTGGATGTGCTGCCGTTCACTGGTAGGGCGATTGAGTTTCAAAACCACGAGCCATGCTGAAACTGTAAAAGAGACGGGTAGTGCTGCACCCGGGTTTTGCTTATAGTTCTGGCCACGAAATTATAGGAAGGATGTGGAAGCTTTCGATAGGTTTCAGAGAGGATTTACCAGGATACTGACTGATATGTAAGGATGGTCGTATGACGCAAGACTGAGGCAACTGAGGCAGTTTTCGTTGGAGAGAAGAACATTGAGAGGCAACTTAATCAAGACGTGCAAGTTATTCAGAGGCTCAGATACGGTGGACAATGGAAGCCGTTTTACCCAGGATGGTGACAACTAACATATCGTTAATTGAAGTGTGAGAGTTTCAGGACAGATTTCAGGGTAGTTTCTTTACACAGAGAGTAATTGGCTCGTGGACTGACCAGTCTGCAAGAATAATAGACTCTCCGACACAAATGGCATTTAAATAGGCATGGGACATACATATGGATATTAACAGTACGGCGTAGGTTAGATGGGCATCAGATTAATTTCACAGGTTGGCGCAACATCGAGGGTCAAAGGCCCGGTACTGTGCTGTTACATTCTATGTTTTATGCCATATTTTCTGTGCCCTTCCCTCAACCAAGTCTCTGTAAAGGGAAGAATGTCATTCTGACAGGTACTACCCGAAGGCCGACGTACATCTACCTTTCCTAACAAAGTTCCTGCATTAAAATAAATGCATCTTAGGCAATCACTCCCTTTTCGATCATCATGACCACCTTGCCTTAACTTCTCATGAGTCACGTTGACTGCAATTTGTAGAACCTTCTAGCCTTCAGTTAGTACCTCCGTGCTGTCCACTACCCTCCACATTTGGTTCCCATCCGCTGCCACATTAGTTTAAATCCACCACAACAGCGTTAGAAAAAGCATCCCCAAGGACATTGGTCCAGTCCGACCCAGGTGCAGACAATCCAAATTGTCATAGTTCCATTTAGCAAGAAGCAGGTCTGAAATCTCAAACGTACGAACTCCTGCCCAGGAACATCTCTGAAGCTGCATATTCATCATGCCCATGTTTTAACATGGAATCTGATGAGCATTAGGCAATCTTTGCAATCCTGAGATTACTACCTCGGAGGTCTTACTTTTAAACATTGCTCTCAACTCCCTTCGTACTGCGTGTAGGATCTCACCCCTT
The DNA here is from genome assembly GCF_020745735.1 of Hemiscyllium ocellatum. Taxonomy (NCBI): domain Eukaryota; kingdom Metazoa; phylum Chordata; class Chondrichthyes; order Orectolobiformes; family Hemiscylliidae; genus Hemiscyllium; species Hemiscyllium ocellatum. The sequence continues at coordinate 320,351 of NW_026867550.1, forward strand.
TTCCTACCTCAACCATTGCTATCTATATGCACCACGATAACTGGTTGTTCATCCTCCATCTTCAGAATGTTCTGCAGCCGATTTGAAACATCCCTGACCCGTGTACCTGTGAGGCAACATACCATTCTAGAGTCTCGTTTCCACCACAGCACCGACTATCTATTCCCGTTACAATTGAGTCTGCTCTGACTATAGCCCTTGCACACATTTTCCCACCCTTCTCTACAGCAGAGCCAAGCTAGGTGCTCTGAACCTCACTGATGCTGCTTTCCCCTGGGGTGCCATCTCCTGCAACAGTATTCAAAATGGAATACCTGTATTGAAAGGAAATGACACGAAGGCGAAACCTGTGCTGCATTCCAGCTCTTTCTCTGCAGTTTCGTCACGGATTCCAATTCTCCCTCAGCAATGCTAATATATGGTGTGAGAAATTCACTAAACGTACTATCCAGAACTCCCTCAGCATCGCATAAGCTCCAAATTGAGCCCATCCACAGCTCCAGAGATGTCATGCGGTCGAACAAGTGTTGCAGCAAGACACATGTCCCGCACGTGAAGGAGTCAGGGACATCAGGTGTGTTCTTAAGCTTCAACATTGAAAAACCGAAGGGAAAAACGGGTTATTTCCTGCCATTTGAAATGGTATGGTTAACGGAGATGAAGTAATAACAAACAAAAGGAAAAGCTTTTACCAATCACAGGATAAAAACGTAAAACCTGATTCACAGTACACAGAGTCCTTTGGCTTGGATTAGAGGAAGAATGAGGTTGGGACACATTACACGTACAGTTACTCGGGTTTATCCACTCACCAAATATATCAGTTCACTCACCTTCCAAGTGCGCATTTTGACCGCTCCCACTCAGCTCTTTGCTCTCATAGCTCTTGCAAATGGAGGCCTGATACTTCAAGTGAGAAACTATCCTTAAAGACAGGCCTCTGGTCCTCTTTATCTCTGTTTCTCTCCATGGCTCCTGTGAGAAATTAGTTTAATCCCACCCCAACAATATCATCAAAAGCAACGGTGAGGAAATTGGTTCTCGTCCAGCTCAGGTGAAGACTGTGCAGTATGTAATAATCCCACCTGCCCTAGAAACAGGCTCAATGTCGCAAAACTCAGAATCGTTCTTCCTGCACAATTGCTCAAGCCATGCATTTACCCTGCTTATTCTTTCATTTCTACTCTGACGAGCAAGTGGCACTGGTACACTCCTGTTATTAGTACCTCTGAGGTCGTCCTTTTTAACTTGGCTCCCAACTCTCTAAACTCTGCTTGTCGGGCCTGCATCCATTTTAACTCCATCATTGGTGCCCATATGCACCACAATAATTGGCTGTTCACCCACCCCCTTCAGGATGTTGTGCGGTCAGTCTGAGTGCACCTATGAGTCAACATTCCATTGGGGAGACTTGTTTTCGACAACAGAACCATACTCCCTAAAATACATCGGTTCACTCAAAGCTCGAAAGCCACTGACGATCGCGTTTCGTCCCTCTTAATTGGGACAATTTACCTTCCCGTCAGCCATTAGACTCCTCTCTCTCTCTCTCACTCTTTCTATCACACACACACACACACACTCTCACTGTCTGTCCTCCCCAAAAATGAAGGTCGTTCCTAGCTACCTTGCAATTCCCGAAACCCCGTCTGATCCTTGCCTCTTCAACCTTTAGTAATATTGTTCTTCCTGTGGACGAGATGCCCCACATCTTTAGTTATCTGAGATTCTTTCAAACTACCATCCCTTTCTTACCTTGTTGGGACAAAAATGGCTCGCAATTTCAGTAGATGCTTCTAAAAGAAAAACCTCATTTTGTTTTGCATTTCCCTCAATGTTTCTCAATATAGGTCCCTCAGTTCTTGCCGAAAAGCAATCTATTTCCCAAGCCCCCATTAAAAAAAATTCCCATACTGTCTGCTCCTATCGTTCTCCATGTGGAGAGTAAATGTCATGGAGTTGTGATCACTATCACTAAAATGCTGTCCCATTGAGAGATCTGACAGCAGGCCACGTTCGTTGCCACGCAATAAGGACACCGGTCACGTCCTCTATTTCCTACATTCTGCAAGAGGAGCATGTAACTGCGCTTGCCTCCATTCTTTCTGCTCTAACTTACACAGAGTGATTGGGTAACTGAAAATTAAAATTAAAGAGAATGCTGGGAACACTTCTTCAGGCGTCGGGGCTACCATTTACCGAGAGATGCGAGAGAGGAGCAAAGGACTGCTGGGATGTTGAGTCTGAAATTTTCAAACTTTTACTTCAGACGTGAGGACTTCGATTTGCCGAGAGGTGCGACAGTGGTCAAAGGACTGCTGGGAAGTTTTTAAGTGGGTGAGATCTGTACATGAAGAACGGGTTGCACCTGAACTGGAGGGGCTCTAATATCCTGGGTGGGAGATTTCCTCGTGTGATTCGGGAGTGTTTTTGCTAGTTTGAAACGGTGGTGGGAATCAGAGCCACATGTCTGAGAGGGGGTCAGTTGTAGAAGGTGCTATGACGGGAATTATTGAATCTGTTGGGAAGATTTGTCACGCGATGAAACGAAGGGATCGGTTAAAGTGCGTCTGCTTTAATGCAAGGAGTATCCGAAATAAGAGTGACGAAATTACAGCATGGATCAGTCCTTGGGCCTTCGATGTTAAGGCCATAAGGGAGTCATGGGTTTCACGGGGGCAGGAATCGTTGCTTGATGTTCAAGCATTTAGAACTATTAAGAAGAACAGTGAGGATGGTAAAACTGAAGGAAGTGTATCATTACTCATGAGAGAGTGAATCACACGTCCAGAAACGAAGGTTGTTGAGGAAGATTTGTTTACTGAGTCAGTATGGGTGGAAGTTAGGAACAGCAAGGGAAAAGCCACCGCATTGGGGGTTTTATACAGACCACCGAATTGCAGTAGAGAGATTGAAGAACTCATAGGTGGGCGGATGCTGTAAAATTTCAGAAGGAGCAGGCTTGTTCTTATGTGTGACGACAACTTTCCCAATATCAACTGGAACCTCGTAAGTACAGATGGTTTGGATGGAACGGTTTTTGTTAGGTGTGTTCAGGACGGTTTCCTGACTCAGACCGACGAAGAGAGAGGCCATTTCAGATTTGGTGCTCGGCAACGCGACAGGAAAGGTGTCAGATCTCACGATGAGGGAGCACTTTGGTGACAGTGATTACAGCTGCCTCACATTTAGCATAGACTTGGAGAGTGAAACGAGGTGTTACTGCGGGAAGATATTTAATTGGCGAAAAGGAAATTATGACGCTATCAGACAGGATTTGGGAAGTACAGACTGGGATCAACTGTTCCACATAAAGGGCACAGTAGACATGTGGAGACTAGTTAAGGAGCAGGTGTTGCGAGTGATGCACGAATTTGTTCCCCTGGGACAGGTGAGAAGGGGTAATATTAAGGAACCTTGGATGATGAGAACAGAGGAACTTCTTGTCTAAAGGAAGAGATCAGCTTACGTAGGTGGAGCAAGCACAGCTTTAGAGTAAGACAGGTTTGCTAGAAAAGAACACAGAAGTGAACTGAAGAGAACCAGGAGGTGGCAAGTAAAAGGATTGGCAAGAAGGATGAGGGAGAAACCAAAGGCGTTTTACTCATAGGTGAGGAATAAAAGAAAGATCCGGGGGAAGGTAGTGCCGATCAGGGATAGCGGAGGGAAATTGAGCTTTGAATCTGAGCAAATAGGAGAAACCCTAAGTAAGTGTTTTGCTTCAGTTTTCACGAAGGAAAGGGAACTTGTTGTAAATGAAAATTTTGAGGGCCTGGAATACAGTCTTGAACAGATCAAGATTGATGAAGTTGATGTGCTGGACATTTCTGGAAAATATTAAGGTTTATTGTGTTCACAGAGCCAGGCCAGATTTATCCTAGGTGGCTCTGGGAACCAATAAAGGATGGTGCTAAGTCGCTGGCGGGAATATTTGCCTCCTCAATCTCCATGGGAGTCGTTCCAGATGATTCGAAGGATGCGAGTGTAGTTCCTCGGAGAAGGGAATAGAGAAATTCCTGGCAATTACAGAACAGGCAGTCTTACATCTGTGGTCAGCAAAGTGTTGGAAAGAATTCTGAGCGATAGGATTTATAAATATTTGGCAAAACATAGTGGGATTAAAGGCTGTTAGCATGGTCTTGTGAGGGACAGGTCATGCCTCACGAACCTTATTGAGTTCTTTGAGGAGGTGTCAAGACAGATCGACGAAGGTCGAGCAGTGAAAGTAGTGAAATTGACTTTCAGCAAGGCATTTGATATGGTTCCACATGGTAGGTTCTTTCATAACGTCAGAACGTATGGTATAGAGGCAAATTTGCCGATATGGATTCAGATTTCGCTGGCTGACAGAAGGCAGTGTGAGGGTGTAGGTGGAAAGTATTCTGCCTGGATGTCAGTGTTGAGTGGGATAGCACAAGGCTCTGTTCTTGGGTATCTTATCATTGTAGTTTTAATAAATGACTTGGATGAGGAGGTTGATGGGGGAATTAGTAAATTTGCAGATCACATAAAGGTTGGAGGTATTGTCGGTAGTATAGAGGGCTACTGCAGGCCGCAGCGCGACATTGACAGGATGCAGAGCTGGGCTGAGAAATGGCAAGTGATGCAGTTTGGACGTTCCAACTCGAATTCTGAATATAGTATTAAAGACAGGATTCTTGGCAATGCAGAGGAACAGAGGCATCTGGGTTTGCAAGTATGTTGATCCCTCAAAGTTGCCACTCAAGTGGATAGGGTTGTTAAGAAAGCATGTTGTGTTTTGGCTTTCAATAAGAGGGGGATCGAGTTGAAGAACCGTGAGGGGTGCTACATCTTCCGAAGTCCCCGGTGAGACCATACTTGCAATATTGTGTGCAGTTCTGATCGCCCGACTATAACAAAGATACAAATGCTTTGGAGAGGGTGCAAAGAAGGTTTACCAGTATGCTGCCTGGAGTGGAGGGCTTGCTCTGTGAAGAAAGGTTGAATAAGCTCGGACTTTTCGCTCGGGAGAGACGGAGGAAGAGAGGAGACCTGATCGATAATTAGATTACTTACAGTGTGGAAACATGTCCTTCAGCCCAACAAGTCCACACCAACACGCCAAAGGGCTCAACCCACCCATACATTTACCCCTTAACTAAAGCTACGGGCATATTAGCATGGCCAATTCACCTGACCCGCACATCTTTGGACTGTGGGAGGAAACCGGAGCACCCGGAGGAAACCCACGCAGACACGGGGAGAACGTGCAAACTCCACACAGTACAGTCCCCGGAGGCAGGAATTGAACCCGAGTGTCTGGCGCTGTGAGGCAGCAATACTAACTACTGTGCCACCGTGCCGCCCACTTAGATTACTTACAGTGTGCAAACAGGCCTTTCGGCCCAACAAGTCCACACCGACCCGCCGAAGCGCAACCCACCCATACCCCTACCCCTATGAGTGGAATAGATAGATTCAATAGCCAGAGGCATTTCTCCAGGGCAGGAGTGACTGGAACGTGGAGTCATAGTTTGAAGATATGAGGAGGAAGGTATAAACGAGACTTCAGAGATGTTGGAAGCAGAGTCATTGGGGACATTTAAGCGACTGCTAGACATGCACGTGGATAGCAGTGAGTTGAGGGCTGCGTAGGCTAAGATAATATATTTTAAATTAGGACGAAATGTTGACACAATATCGTGGGCCAAAGAGCCTGTTCTGTGTTGTACCTTTCTATGTTCTATGTTATAAAAACAACCTGAACTCACACAATCCACACACGTTCTATATTTTGAGAGGAGGACTTCTAAAGCACTGCAACAAACTTGCGACAGAAATGTTCTTAAGTGAACAATGTGATGTCTTGAAGCAGCAAGTGACGGGAAACTCAGCGATTTTGTTTTAAGGGCAGAATGTTTGAGTTCTACGAAGACGTCAGCCAGTCTACACTTCGTTTCCACATTAGAGAACACACTAAATTTCGAGCAGTGAATAAAGAAGACTATACTGAGCTAAGTGCTGGAAAAGACGTGCTTCAACAGGCAGGTTTGTTTGTGCACAGACTCACTGGTTTGCAGGGGAAGGTGCCATGACTTTGTGGGAGGTGGTGTCAGGAGTGGATGAGGAATTGGTCCAGATCTTCAAGAGGGAATAGTACTCGTTTAAGGCTGACAAGAGAGAAGGAAATATGAGTCTCGTGATTGCATCCCTCTGCAGGAGGAGTAAGTGAATTCTAAATATCCTGAAATAATATACATTTTTCCAGAAACTTTTGGTATCTATCTTTATGTTTAGTGCTGGTTATATTTTAATGTTTCAATGTTTCAAATTGCAATTTCGTAGAATGTTAGCCTTGTCTGAGATGCTTAATTTGTTCTGGAAACAGAGCATTGAAAACAGGATTCTGCATTTACTACGATTGGAATAACTCTTGCAAGTGTCTTCCTATTTGTAGTATAGGTCAATATTCATATAATAGCGTTTATTTCGATTGGAAGTCAGTCTGGAATTTTGCTCTTGCTTCTACACGTGAAAATAACACGGCATTTATGAACACAAATCCAAAAGTATCAGTCCAAGATTAGACAACTGAACGACATAAAGAAAACGAATATTACCATGTTTACACCGCTGTATTAATCCGTTTACCAAAACAAATATATCAACTATTTTCTCTAAGACACGTTTTCCACAATTGCTGCAGTCATGCAAAAAGAATCAAAGATGATATCTGTACTTAGAACTAATAAAAAATAACGCCAATAATAAAATATTAATGTCACGAGTATGGCATTGCAAATTTTTCTTTGATATTTCATGAATCTCATGCTTACCTGAAACTCCTTCGGGTTTACTTGTGAGTCATCCCTCTTTAAAAGGAGCCGTTGTCTTTACTGTATAATACGATCTTACTTTGAAAGCAACATTTGGCTCGAGATATTTGGAACTAAAATTGAATTTGGACATTAACATGATAAGTAATTTGGCAGCCGGATTTGATCTGAGAGCTCACGTGGCCTCCTTCTGAAGTGGACAATTCTATGCAGTTTATCATTGTGTATTCTTTTATTTCTGAACATATGGTGGGATTGATTGGTGGAATAGTGTGGAGATTACATTGCATTGCATGTACTCACGCGCTGTATCTGCATTCGGAGAATTTTATTCATCGACAGATTAAAAGTAAAGTTCCTTCCGAACAAACATTGGGCTGTAATAAACCCGTGCTGTGTCTGCCACACCGTGTTGCTTTATTTACTTCCGAACCAGTAAAAAAAAGCCGTCAGTCGACTCTGAATAACAATAAAAAATATTTATTGAACAGAATTAATATCTCACAAAAAAATGCACTATAAACTAATGATTGACTTTTCAAATCTGTCTTTGATGTAACTTAATTCCAGATGAGGCCCGGCGTCTCAGTGCTTAGCACTATTGCCACATAGTGCCATGGAACCAGTTTTGATACCCGTCCGGCCGACCATCTGCGTCGTGTTTGCACACTCTCTTCATTTCTGCATGAGTCTTCTCTGGATGCTACGTTTTCTTCCCTAAGTCCAACGATATGGTGATTAAGTGAATTGGCATTGCTAAATTGCCCATAGTGTCCTGGGGTGGTTGGATTAATGCATTAGTGATGGAACATGTCGACTTTTCGGGTGAGGAAGTAATTTTGGGTGGGATGGACTTCAGAGTGTCTAGTGTGGACCTGTGAGGCAGAATGGGCGATTTCCACATTGCTAGGCTTCTACGATCACATACCACCACATTAGAACTTGGCCTTGTTCCATGTCATGTTTTCATTTGATGTTCGCCCGAAGAACTCAGGTGCCATTTCTTATGGATAGTTATTCTCGCATGGCCGCCTGGAGGGTGGCTTGTCCTCAATTCTAATACTCAGAGGCATTAGCGCCCAGGTGGGAGAGCTTCCACCGTTCCTCAATGGATCAATCAGGCCAGATCACCTTGATTATTCGGACCCAAAAATGCATTGACATGTTGATGGCAGGACGGTCCTTAGGTGTCCATTTCTTCAGATGATGGAAGCATGTAGCGTACTCCAAAGAAGAGTGCGATGTGCCCCTGTGTCTGTTACACACCTCGATGTCTCCGTTCGCCCTGACTATTACATTGCACCAAGATTCGGGTATGTATGATAGAGTTGCAACTACCGGTTTGATTGCAACTAGCTGTTGGTAGGTTCAGCCTGTCTGGATGATGCAGCATGTGTAATAGCACTGTTAATTTTGTCAAAGCATGACATAGGTTCCCAAAAACCTTTCGTATTTGTCCATACTTCATCAAATCCATCATAAATTGCATAATTTTGACATTTCCCTCCAGCCAAAGTTCCTCCTTTCGATCCAGGTGTGATGGATCACAACATGAAAGGCAGTGACTGCAGCATGATTCAGATTCCAGAGAAGCACGACATATACTGGAGCAACTGAACTGATGTAGATAGCATATAAGAACAAGATACTTACCTAAGATTAAGCGAATATAATAAAAGTGTAAACTTTGCTATCGAAGTACATCTGGCTGAAGTTCCTTCAAGTCCTTAACTTGACAGGTGAATTTAGCTGAGTGGTCATGATTTTCCAGGGTGATGCTGCACTGCCTACTTGTGGATTAGGACAGTGAATTCGGTTTCTGTGAGATCGAGGCCATACAGATATTTGTCTCCCTTCAGGGATCAGCCTGTCATCAGAATGTACGAGGTTTGCTCTGGAGATGAGATGATGGTGTTGTGTTCCAACATGAGGACAAACGGAAGCATTGTCTCCTCGTTTTTCTTATTCTGCAGCACTGTCTTCGTAATCATCCATTTTAGGATGTGGTTTATGCTCTCCATGATTCCACTGAATTGAACTACCAAGCATAGTTATCGCAATTTGCATGACTCAGTCTTTGAAATGAGTTCACCGATCTGATCTGATACTGCGGGGTAATCCCCATCCGATATATGCCTGTTCTGTTATGATCCGTACTGTTGCTTTGGCTGTATTGACATAACAAGGAAAGTATTGATCAATTTTGTGAAACTACCTATGACGAACAGAATTCAGGTATTTCCATCGTCACACAGTGGCAGAGGATCTGTGTCGTGAATTTAAAGTATTGTCCTTCCACTACTATGTTCTTCCTTTCCCATGTAATTGCATTGATTGTTTTCGGTAGACACAAGACAGTTACCTTTATTATGTGCTGCATCTCTTTGCAACTCGGCCACCAACGCAATGATTTTAATCGTTCTGTCGTGGTCTCTCTTCCCTGGTGCATGTGTTTATCATGGTATTGATATATAATGTGGTTCCTGTCTTGAGTCGAGATGACATACAATCATGATTTTAGCAATAACCTGTCGCCTAAATGTAGGAAACGCTTCCGTCTGGTATAGGCATCTGGGTAAACATTTTCCATAATATTTTTTGAATAAATCATCGCGGTGTCGTGCTTGCCTAATGTCCTCTATGTTTGACTGACGTAGACTGACAGCAGTGGCCTGTTCACCTATGGGTGAACAGCAGAAAACTCCTACATCAGCATCTCTTGGCCCATATATCTGCTCTGTGTTTACATTATAGGGATCACATGTAGTTAATTCCAGCTTTGATTTTGCTATATTTAACCTCCTGTGAGGCCTGCAGTTGTTCAGGGAGGGTTCTGGTGGTAATGGTTTCCCATCAGCAGAAACAAAACATCGAGCTTCCCAAAGTGGTGAGCATTCAATGAGGCTATTGGATACATTCATGCTGTCTGAACATACATCTGTGGGTTAATGTAACAGATCATGGTTGCTGACGACATAGGCTGATCCATCAGATCAAACTAGGCATTGGCATCCATGTTGATGGTCGGGTGGTCCTTTAATATCCATTACTGCAGGTGCTGGGTTCACATAGCCTCTTCCAAATAAGGATGTGAGGCGCCCCTGTGACTAGTACACAACTCGATGTTTCTGATCGAGCTGACTCATTTCAAACGCAAATTCGGATTTATATTTTAGATCTTCAACTGCCATGATGATTCCAAACTTTCAGTTGGTCGCTGCAGCCAGTCTCGATTATGTGGCTTGTTTAATAGCACAGTCATTTTACTTGTGTCTCTCCTTAGTTTCCCTGCATGCTTTAGTCACTGCGTATTCTTAATGAAATCTATCAAAAACTTTACAAAAACAGTCCATCCGAATACACCAAGAAGGTCCGATGGGAACAAAGAGGAAAAAACTTCAGTCTGAATGTAATTCGTGCCAATATGCTCTGGGAATTTATGACTAAACAATTTGGAAAGTGGTCTGATCTGTATCTTATTTGTATCCAACATCAACCGAATATCTTGTCGCAGTAAGTATTTCAGAAGATAAACACTTCCTAGCAAATTTACTCGCATTCTCCGATACAGATATCCAGATTTTTTAAAAAATCATTCGAACTTCCAACGGAGTAGATTGTGAATAATTATATTCTAATCCCAGCAGCCATTTAAAAAACAACATTGATGACAATCAGGAGATGGTGTCCTTCAAGAAGGAAGACAAGATTTTTATAAATGCCTTGAGGTATCGCGGGAGATGGGTTGCTTTAGTTTCTCTCAATAGTGCGAGGATGATTTAAAAAATACATAGCCAAAAAAATAGAATCTCCTAATTTCAGACGACTTACTTTGAGCTGGCTCGTCACACCTCGTGCGCTGTGGGAAAATAAACACAGGAGTGTTGAAAGATGAGCGAAAAGAAAAAAATGTACAGAAATGGTGAAAAGGTGTGGACATTGAATCTATTAGTCACGTGAAAATTGATAGACTACGTTTGTGAGGGTACTGAAATAAAGTGTTTAAAATCATATGTAGTTGACAGAGTATAACACTTCGTAACTCTAGCTTGCACTTTCTTCGCTCATATCGTCGTTGATCAATTAATCACCTCAAACCTGCACTTCCAACCAATCTACCAAACGTTCACTACTTACGTTCAATGTCGAATGAAGGATTAGAAATTTCGAATGGTTAGTTGGGGATTACTCTGCAAAATTACCTTTTCGTAATCTCAAAAAAGAATGACTGTTTGGCTTAACTCCTCTTCCTGCCTGCCCCGATGTCCCTCGACTCTATAACTGAATTGCTAATATCACTCTCTTAAAATAAATTGGAACGTGAGATCGTTGCATTTATGGAAAAATAATTGTAAGTGCTGTATCACATTCATACCATAAACCACTGTCTTCATCTTGCATGGCCAAGTCACATTTATTATGGAACGACAGGGGGAAAACCCCTCTGTTAATCTTGGGCTATAATCTGTTAAATGTCGAGAGGCAAAGAATCATCCAAGATTTCACTATTTAAAGTAAAAATTAACACTTGCATTCTTTCAGTACAATAGCGACCATTAAAACCACAACCTGTTTTCAACTTCTTACTCTTAAAGTTTTCTTTTCTTCCTGACTGTTAAGAACTTTCGGCTTTATACCCCAAAGCATCGGTTCATTTCATTGTTTTGATGTTATCAAACAAATGAATTCAATTTCGATTGGATTTTCTTATCTGGGGCATAATTTAAACTGATTGGCTGAATTTCAAGTTCATTTTGTTCCAGGGCAACGCAACTCCAGTTAAACATTTCAAACAGGTCTGACATTTTTTTAACCTAATTTTTAGCAGTCTTTGCTTTGTATCAGTCCTTGCTATCTTTCCTCTATCTTAAAGGTACAGTCCACACCGACACTTTCATAACAATTGCTGCGCAACAATCCCTGTTCGATATGGATCTGAATGATTCATTTTTACTTTAGTTTTTATAGTAATGCATATTCTAGCATAGAAGTACACCTATGGAAGCTGTATCCCGTTGCCATACATGGCGTCATCTGAAGTGCCAAGGCATCTACGATTATAAAAAAAGCTTTGACACGAAGGGCGAAAAGAAAGCGTTGAAAAGCTAAATATGAGTTAATAAAATATTAGAAAAATAAAGAAACCGATAGTTCACGTCAATTATTTTTCATCATTTCGACGAGGATAACAAAGAAATACGTTAAAACTTCAGCAGACTTTGATGAGTCCTGCGCTTATTGCGCTCTACTGTCTGTTGTCGACACCATCACCATATATTCCGTCACTGCTGCTTAAACGTCCGCCACTCCAATCACACCCGTTGCCAGGACAACATGCCTGGGCATGGTCCACTCGCATGAGAAGCTCAGACACTGCCAGAAACTGAAAAGAAAACAGGTTAACTTGCTGCCGAGAGAGCAGGTCGGGTACAACCATGAATCACCGAGAGACCAGGCTGAGAGCCGCTGAGAGAACCTGACATGTGCTGCAATTAGTCTAGATTGAGATTGGAGGAGGCCGGTTGGAATATGCTACTCTGCCATGACAACACTAGATTATCAACTTTTTCATATAAAAGTTGTCCTGCTTCTGTCATGTTATGACGTGAGTAGCAATGATCCCAATTTGATAGAGGGACGATCACTGACAACAGCAAAATATGTTTGGTCTCATCAGACTACGCTAAGTATTTCCGAAATTGATAACCATGGACTGAATTACTTGAATTCCAGTAACTAGTTGTCTGATTCATTTTGCTGCTTCGAACATCTCACCCACTTCTCCAACTCCAAACTACTGCCAATAAAAATTGGAAAAATGGAATGCGGCAGTCTATTGCTGTCGCTGAAGTGCAGATGCAACAGCTTAACTGATTCGAATGTTGAGGAGTACGTAAAGACCGTTCCTTTCCCCTAAAAGCTGCAGGGAGTCCTTTAAAAACATAACATGGTGATTAAAAAGGTTTCAGTGCATTCGACGCAAATCTTTGCTTCACCTAATGGAAACTGTGAAGCTTTCTGCTTCTACTGACCTAAAACTGCCACTGTAGTTCTGTGAAATGTGAATGGCCATTACATGAAATGGCTGGATTAGTTTTAAGATACACATGTTTTACTGCTTTTGTATGTTACGTCAAATTGTAAGGTGTAACTAATTTAAGGTGTTACGGTGGAATAATACTTATTCAAGACAAAAACAGTAAAATTTCTCAAAAACTGGAAACGTCTTTTTGTTGCTTTCTTTTCAGCATTGGAGTATGTACGAATGAATGTTGAATCATTCGTCATGTAATGTCTACCACAACACACAATGCATAACGGAGTCATATGTAATGAAATCTGGACCTGTTCTGCCAATGATATGAAGACACCAGAAAGTCAAAACAGAATGTTCTTTTCATCTTATATTTTTGCATAAGCAGCAATCTTAATGTGCACGTGTTAATTTTTAGAAATTAAAAACCCAATCATCTCAAATGACAATAATGTCACTTAAAAAAAAGTAATTTTGTCATTTTCATTTCAAGAGACGTCGTAAAAACGGAGGTGCCGAAATGTCCACTTTCTCAATGGCAGCGAAGTGCCTAATTCTCCCAGTTCCGTTTTTTTTGGCCACTCTGGTTTAGTTGTGACACTGAGAAGCGGTGGCTTTAGCTGTATCTGAAGGCGTTGCAGTCGAAAAAGATTCCTGGATTCAGCAGATATTTCCTGGTTGAGGTTTCTCTGTGAAATGTCTCCTACCTGTAAGAACCTGGAATGTTCATGAAATGTTATGGGAACTGGAATTGCTGTGTTGGCTCAGTTACGTTTCCAATATTTACGTCGTTTTAACTTTCGCTTTCAGGTGCTTGAGTTTCGACCCATAATGTTTAAATAAATTCTGTTTTGCTTACAGCCGAGTTGTTTGACCAGCTGCATGTTACCTAGAAAATCCACTACATTTCTGCCTTTAAATAAGAAGTTAGGATATCGGCTTCCTTCTTAAAATATTTTTATGTGGTATCACCTGATCCATCAGATATTGGGGCCCCAGGTCGAGATTATTTCGATAATTCGAATTTCAGATATGTGTTCTTGGACTTAAAGTCGGCGAGTGGAATGTTTTAATGCTTTTAATTCCGGGTGTTGAATTCAGTTGGTTTGAACAGCAATTGGTGCAGTAATAGGTCGTCGAGTCACCCAGAGTTTTCTGGGTGAGAAGAAGAGACTTTGGAGCTTTACAAAAGAAAACCAAGGCAAACCTGCTGGAAATTACAGGCAAATAAAAGTCAGAGTTGCCTTCAGCTGTGAGTAAAGGCGACATAATGACAGCAATAGCTCAACACTTAAATTTACCCGAAATGCTATCAGAATCGTTGCAAATAACGTGAATTGAATTGCAAATGACGCAGCTTGATTATGAAAAGGAAACAAAACAGATTGAATGACAGTTAGAAGAAGAGGAAGGATGAGGCTATGACTTGCCCTGGCATGATAAAAAGACAATGCTGGGGATGGGGAGATGGGGGGGTGAGGGTGGGGGTGAGAAACAAAGCCCAGGGAAGGCAGATATACGAAACCAGGATCGTTAGTGAATTTTGTTAAAGTGGTAAAGGAAGGCACAGTTCTCTTTGAAAAGCTGCTCCAGATTTTACAGCCTCGTGGGAAGTTTGTTAATGAGGAAGTGCCCGACCTTCTTAAACCATTTACTTGCAAAGTTAAGGTTTATTCACAGGCAAGGGCAGCAGATGAAGTTTGTACAGCATTGAGAGATACAGGATAATGTCAATCTTTGATGTTGAGAAATGAGGAGAAATGTAATTCAGAAGGGCAATTACCAGAAAACGTGCTAGAACGTGGAATACATGGTTAATTATGTAGAGTGAGGTTCGAGTGACCAGTGAAAAGTGTAGAAGTGGTGTCAGGAAAACTGAACTAAACATCAGTTTCAGGAATACAATGTCTCCTTTCTAACGATTTTGCTATGACAGAGGTAGGAGTGCAGCCCACTGAGGTTCAAAAGATGTGGAAAATCTGGCAAATTAGGTATTACAGAAAACATGTCTTTTTTCCCCCTCACTCTATGGCAAAAAGGTCAGAATATCAGCAGTTGAATAGTTAAATTGAAACGATAAATCAATGAATACAATTAAGGATGTTAAAGTAGAATTATCAGGAAACTTTTTTTTCTACTGGTTGAGACAAAGCAAAAACAGGTGGAGGAGAAAACGAATATTTTCATCTCAGGGAAATTTGGCAGCAGAATGATGAAAATTTGAAGCAATTGTATCAAAAAGCATACATGGGAAAATAATTTGAGTGCATCTCGAGTGCTACGATCTTCAAAATTAGGTATTGTTGAGAAAACGGAGACGATCCCATATTCAGGCACCTGAGAAATGGGCAGAAGTTCATCACGTTGTATTGCTGTTGGGTTACAGAAAGTAGGTGCTTCGGGTGCCACATGAACTAGCAGTAGGAGATCATTTAGAGGTAAGAAAAGCTCGACCTAAAATACAGAAACATTGTTACTGGCCTGGACTGCATATGGAGGGAGTGAAATTTGCCACACATGTTATAAATATCAGGTAATTGGAAAAACGCATGTAGAAATAAAACCAACATCTTTAATACCTATTCCTGCATTTCAGCAATGTTTTACTTGATTGCGTAGGACGGCTATCCAAAAGAAAAAATGGGAATCAGTATTTGTTAACAATAACTCAAGATTCTCAGAGGCAATTCCATTACAACATAACTCAGCAAAAACTATTGTAGAGTTGTTGCTCAAATTATTCCCTGTAAATTCACTACCCATAGAAGTACAATCAGAGTAAGGTTTACAATTTACATCAAAATTATTCTAGGCAGTTACGGAAATTTGAGGAATTAAACAATTCGAACATGTGTCATACGGATCGCTAGAAAAATCTGGCATCAGACATTAAAGACTTTGTTGAGGGCTTACAGTCAAGACTATCCAGTTAATGCAGATGAGGGAATTCGGTTTTAATTTTTTGCATTTACAGATGTTCCAAATGAATCGACCACGTTCAGTCCATTTGAAGTCAGAGTACACTGAAATATTTTGAGGAGAAACTGATGATAAAAAAATTCAGATACGTGTGTCAAATGTTAGAGATTGTTTAAATAGAAGGCAAGACTGCATTTAAACGTATCACAGTATACGATGAAACAGGAGGCATATAAGAAATCAAAAACTCACCACTTTTGTAACGGAGATAAAGTCTTAGTATTACATCGAGTGAGAGATGAACCTTCAAAAGATACGTTTAGTGGATCTTATCTGATCGAAAGAAGATTGCGTGAGGTGAACTATTTCATAATGATGCCAGACAGGAAGAAATCTCACAGAGTGTGTTATGTGAATATGCTGAATAGATGTTCTGACAGGGAAAGAAAACAAACAGAAAATGTGTTCCTGATTACAGCACACAGTGAAGAACCAAGTTCAAAGCAGTTGGAATTGGACATTCCTCAAATTACACTGGAAAATGGGAATGTTGTCAAAAATTCGAATAAATTGTTGAGTTACCATCAAAGGGAAAACAAAGATATAACTTGAAAGAATTATTTGCGTTTGCATGGGAAACATGTAGGATTAAGCTGGGAAGTGATAATGTAAGTATGCATGGTCTGAATACAGGTAATCATTTAGGAGAAAGTGAGGACTGCAGATGCTGGAGGTCAGAGCTGAAAATGTGTTGGTGGAAAGCGCAGCAGGACATGCAGCATCCAGGGAGCAGGAGTATCCACGTTTCGGGCATGAGGCCTTCTTTAGGAATCCATAGGTAATCCTTTTCCAATTAACCGGTATCTTTATCGACTTTAACTTCTAATGTTGGCAAGGGTTGATAAAGCAATTGAACGGATGCTCTATGGCAACATATTCGAAGTGAGTTTCCATGACTGTAGCGCACCTATAGTATTATTGGCTAAACCGGACGGTACCTATATGTTATGTGTAGAGTATCACAAAGTCAATTTTGTTGAGAAGCCTAATTCTTATGTGATCCCCTGTTTGGAAGACTACATTGCGGATGTGGAGCAAGCAACTTATAATTCCAAGTTCAGACTTTATCAGAGGAAACTGCCAGGTATGTTTATTAGAAAGAGAAAATATTACTTTATCACTCGTAACACCGTATATAGGCTATATAAATTTGAAATCATCTCACTTGAAATGAAGAAAAATCCGCTGGCCACATCATTTCTGAATTATCCAATTATTTAGTGTCGGCGACCTGGTGATTTTAGTCACACATGGAATAAACATTTCCAGCATTTATTGGAACTTTTCTATCGACTTCGGCAAGCAGGCTTGGTGATTACCTGTTTCAGAGTGAATTCGCCAAACCTGAAAATGTAAGTGGAATACAGTCAGGTGATGGAAGGGGAACACGCAGACAGTGCAGTGGTTGCATGGGGCCGTTCCACTAATTAACAAGTACACTGATTTGGATTGTGTTGGGAGGCCACGAAACAACAGGAGGAAACGATGGGGTAGAGGTCTCTGGCACAGAATCTGGACCTGTTGCTGAGAAAGGAAGGTCGCAGTGTAGGAGAGCATTAGTCATTGGGGACTCCATAATTAACGGGACAGAGAGGAGATTCTATAGGAACGGGAGAGAGTCGCGGTTGATTTGTTGCCTTCCAGGTTCCAGGGTTAGTGATGTTTTGGATTCTTTTTTTCGGAATCCATAAGGGGGAAAGGGAGCAATCCCACGTCTGGGTCCATATAGGCACCAAAGACATAGTTAGGAAAACGGATAGGGAAGTAAGGCTGGGGTGTTATCTGTGGTTTCTTACCCATGCCACGTGTAGCAAGACGAAGAATAGGCCAAAAACAACAGCTCAAACACGTGGCTATTGAGACGATGCTGGAGGAAGGGTTTAAGATACCTGGATAATTGGGGTTAATTCTGTGGTGCGTGGGACCTTTACAAAGGGGATGATCTACACGTGAACCAGAGGGGTACCAAGAGTCTATGGTGGTTCAATAATTGCTAATGCATGTCGAGAGTTTTTAAACTAATTCAGCAGTGGATTGAGAACTTGAATTGTAGCTCCAGTGCACAGGAGGTTGACATAGTGAGATAATAAGTGAGGTATCAGGGTTGCAAAAGTGCACTGGCAGGCAGGAAGTAAGTTTGACATGTGTTCGTGGTCAACGCAGGAACATGCAAAATAAGATGGGTGAATTTGCAGCATGGGTTGTTAACCAGGACTTCGATGTGTGGCCAGAACAGACACGTGGATAGAGCAGGAACAATAAAGTTTGTTGCGCTTTCCGATGTTTAGATGTTTCAGTAAGAACAGGGAAGATGGTAAAAGAGGGGGAGGTGTGACCTTGTTCGTGAAGGACAGCATTAAAATGGCAGAAAGGATGGTTGACGAGGACTCATCTATTGTGTTAGAATGGGCTGCGGATAGAATTAGCAAAGAAGAGGTTACCCTGTTGGGAGATTTCTATAGGCCTTCAAAAAGTTCCAGAGATGCAAAGGAAATAACTGCAATGAAAATTCTGGATAGGAGCGAAATTAACAGGGCAGCTTTTATGCGGGACATAAACTTTTCAACTGTTAACTGGAAACACGGTTGGTCGAGAACTTTAGATTGGTCAGTATTTGTCCAATGAGCATAGGATACTGTATGTTGATGGACTACCAAGCGGCTATGCAATATTGGATTTAGTACTAGGTAATAAATTAGGCGAAGTCTTAGATTTTGTGGGAAGTGCACACTTTGGTAATAGTGTCCAGAATTTGGCTACACTTATTTTAATGATCGAAAGGGATAGGTATATATCGCAGGGCAAGAGTTATAGGTGGAAATAAAGACAATTATTATGCGATTAGTTAAGATATAGGATGCAAAGGACAGAGAAGGAAAATGCATGGTTGGGCATGACTGAAATGTGGAGATTGTTCAAGAAACAGTGACGTATGTACCTATGAGGCAGGGAAGACGTGGTCGAGTGAGGGAACCGTGGTTTACAAAAGAAATTGAATCTCTTGTAAAGAGGAGGAAGGAGGACTATTCAAAGGTGAGGAGGGAAGGTTCTGCTTTGTCGCTTGATAGTTCCACGTTAACCAGGAATATCTTAAATAGTGAGCTTAGAAGAGCCATGAGATGACACGAGATGTCTTTGGAAAGGAGCAAGGAAAACTATAAAGCTTTGTACAGGCGTGTCTGGAATAACAAAATGACTGGCGCACGGTCAGGCCCAGTCAAGGACAGGTGTGAGAAGTTGTAAGTGGAGTCCGAGGATATAAGAGAGGCACAAGATGAACACTTCTTGTTCGTATTTGCACTATAAAAAGACAATGTTGTCGAGGACAATGTTGAAATACAGCCTGTTAGGCTAGACGGGATTGAAGTTATTGAGGAGGATGGGTTAGCAATTCTAGTGCGTGGGAAAGTAAATAAGTCCCTGGGCCGAATGACATTTATGCTCGCATCCTGTGGGAGCTAGGGAGGAGATTGCAGAGCATTCCGCTCTGAGCTTTATGTCGTCATCGTCTAATGTATAGTTCTAGACGACTGGAGGACAGTAAATGTGGTCCCTTTGTTCAAGAAGTGGAGGTGAGGCAGCCTTTGGAATTATGGACCAAAATTCGTTTGTGTTTAAGGTGATGGAAGGCATTATAAGAGATAGGATTTATCATAATCTAGAAAGGAGTAATTTGATTACAGATATTCAACAAGGGAATGCGAGGGTAGATTGTGCCTCACAGAGCTGAAAGAGTTTTTCGAGAAGTTTACGAAACAGTTAGATGGTGGCAAAGCGGTTTATATGGTGTATATGGAGTTCAGTGAAGCGTATGCTAATATTATCCACGGCAGGCATTTGTACAAAATACAGAAGCATTGCACTGAGCGTTATTCAACGGTTTTGGGTCAAGAGTTGCCGAGTGGATAGAAGACACAGGGTGGTGGCTGATAGCAAATGTTCATCCTGGAGTTCAAATACTAGTGGTCTCCCGCATGGATCTGGTATGGGGCCACTGACGTTTGTCATTTTCTCAAAAGACCTCGATAAGTGTGTGTTGAGGGATGGGTGTGTAAGTTTTTGGATGACACTAAATTCAGCGGAGTTGTGGATCGTGCTGGACAATGTTGCAGGGTATAAAGGAATATAGATAAACTACAGAGCTAGGCTGAGAGGTGGCAAATGAAGATTAATGCGGAAAATTGTGAGGTGATTCACTTTGATAATATAATTGGTAGTGTTCATTTGCATAGATGCATGAAAGTTGCAATCCAGTTTGATAGGGTTGTGAAGAAGACATACGGTGTATCAGTCTTTATTCGGGGATGGATTGAGTTTCCTGGCCATGAGATCATGTTGCAGCAATACCACATTTTGGTGCGGTCGCCATTGGAGCATTACATACAATTCCAGTCACTGCATTATAGGAAGCATGTGGAAGGTTTGGAAAGGGTGAATCGGAGATTTAGCAGGATGTTGCCAGAATTGAGGAGACGTCTTATCAGGAAACGGTGTCGTAATTTTGGCTTTTTTCTGTTTGAGGGAAGAAAGTTGAGTGTTGACCTGACAGAGAAATAAAAGACCATCAAATGATGGGATATTGTGGAGAGTGGGAGTGTTTTTCCTCGGCTAGAGATGGCTCTCACGAGGGGACAATGATTTAAATTTAGAACTGAGAGAGAGAGGACTGACGTCAGAGTCTGTTCTTTTGCCAGAGCGTAGTCGTGGAATGCCCTATCTGGAACCTTAGTAGAATCGCCAAAATTAAGGGCATTTAAATGGCCCTTGGGTAAATTGATAGATGATCATGGAATTGTAGAGGTTAGATGGGCGTCAGATTACTTTCACAGATCGGCGCAAAATCTAGGTCCAAAGGGGCTGTGCTGTGCTATACTGATCTACGTTCTATGCATGTTCTAAAGCCCACCTCACATTCCTGGTCCTTGTTATGAAATACGGTCAGATCGCACCACAGAATGTGAAAACAAACATTATTCGGGGTTTCTCATATTCTCGACGGAAAGACCAACTTCTGCTAATTGAGTGGGTTTTATTGGAAAATCGTAACAAATTGAGCAGTGCTCTGCTTCACTCACTAAACTACTGAGAAAATGCACAACGTTTCAGTGTATGGCAGACTGTGTAACGGCATTTGATAGCCTGAAAACTGTGTTAACGACTGCCCCAGTATTAGCCACACGTAATTAGAGAAAACCATTCAAGAGGGATATCGATGAGTGAGATGTGAGTATCGGTTCTGTGCTCTCGCAGGGAGATGACAATAAGATTGAATTACCTGTCGATATTTCGCCAGGAATTTGAAAATTTATCATCAGAAATAGTCAACAATTGAGAAAGAGACCTTGAATTCGGTATTGAGGGTACAGCATTTTCACATTTATATTGCCGGGAATGTTTCTGTGACAATTACGAAATGAGAAATTTAAGGAGAAAAAAAATGCAGATTGTTTAAATTGATCTTATTATTGCAGCTGTTCAATTTGAAAATTATACGTGGTTGGAGGAGACCGCTCAATTTAAGATGCATTATCGAGGCTTGGACGAAAATATGAAGGTTTTTAGTGGCAGGAGTAAACAGCAGAAATACCATGTATATGTTCTGTCGTATACTATCAAAGTGAGACTAATGGGTCTAAAAGTGAATTCATCTCTGTGAACTGAATTTTTACAGGGGGCTATTGTGAGGAATCTATCACTTTAATAGGTTATTTTGTCCTCGTATTTTTTTAAAGAGATGTCCTGATGGCAGACGTCCCAAAATGTACAGATTAACAATGGCAGGGGAGTAGCCAATTCTCCGACTCCATTTTTCTCTCTACATTACTTTACTTGTAAAAGTGAGAAGTTGCTGTTGTGGTGAATGTTTCCAAGTTTCAGGAGATGATTCCTGCATGAATTTTCACTCGGAAATTTCGCCTGCCTGAAACCATCTGTCTTTGGATTTACCGTTTACCAAGGGGTATGTTAACGGGATGTTACGTGAATGGGAAAAGCTCCTTGAATAAGTTGGTTTGTTTTGGAGAATGAACTTTCCAATAGTTAAGTTATTCCAAGTTTCGTTTTCTTTTGCTTGTATTTTACTTTTAGTGTTTAAATAATTTCTGTGGTGATTAACAATGTGTGGTTTCACTAATTGCATTTTAACCACTTCACATCTGCATAACACTAAGAAGTACGGGTTTGGGTTACATTCTTAAAATATTTTGAGGGTATCCTGGCCTTGACCATGATATTTGCTTTTACTAGGGTCAATGGGTTTCTTCCCATTCATAGCTTGCGCATCTATTTCAAAAGGAAATGTTCTTATGCAGAGCCTTTATGACCGGCAGAAGAGGGAAATCCTGAAAAAGAACATCTCTTTCGCACTTGGCTGCCATCAATATGAAAAACGGGTTGATGTTTGATTCTTCCTTCATTGGAGTGAAGTAACAAGCTTGGGCAGGCTGATCATAATATTTCTAGAATTGCTGAACTACAGACTCATACGTTTAAGTGTGGATTTACTGTACTGTTAAAGTCACATCAAGATATTCAGCCTGATTCACTATTTATGACATTTCGTCATAAGGTTGGAAAACTATTTAAAAGTTTCTTTCAACTGACCTCTGAGTTTTGCCAGCGTCTCTGTATAAGTGCATGTGTTGGTGCATGAACTTAAGAGTTGTAGCATGTGCGTGCTTTACTTCAGAATAAATTTCGGGTCATTGAGATTGGAACAGATAGAATAGACACCACCTGAAATTTGCACCAGTCGAAAATGTGCAGCATACGTTAAAGACAAAAGAAAACTGCCCGACATGGTAAAGAGTAAAACGATGGTCTTTCTCCTGCTCTCCATTTCTGTGTCGCATTTATTAATTTCATTGCTGTGGCAGCCGAATCTCATTCGGGTTCGACTAACTAATATGTCTAAAATTCTGTACAGCAAAATAAGGAAATATGGGGTTTAAATGCGAGCAAAGGTGTCAAACAATCTCCATACAAGCGGTGTGTGATCGATATATTTTATGTTGCAGTACCAGCCTACGTTATAAAGGATATTTAAGGCCTCATATACGAAGTGAAATGTAATGCTTTTCAAACAGAATAGCACACAGACTATTCCTATAACTACAGATGTTATTTTTTTTCTGTTCAGAACTTCTTTTTGTGCTCCCGGTGACTAATGGTTAGGAACTGATCAAAGGTGAAAGCGACAGTCAACCACACAGTGCAGTTTCGAGAAGCACAGATATGTAGAATTATAACGTGACATTCCTGCGCGACGTTTTCCGAACTAGCTGGAATACAAATTGGCAGAGGTTGACGTAAAATCACTGCAACGGTAATAACAACGCAATCCACTGACACCATGGTACACCGTATAGAGTGAACCGTCCTGGGACACCAAATCTTCCTCGGGAAAATGTCATCATGGTCACCAGGTTGGCTGTAAAGAACAGAGTTCGAGATTAAGTTTTGTAAGTATTAGATGGGGACACACACACACACACACACACACACACACACACACACACACACACACACCAAGGCAGACAGAACTTCTGAGATACAGAGAGACACAGACATATGGACAGGCAGAGAACGTGGAAAAACAACTTTAACAGTTTAGCAAAACGATGGCATGGAGTCTGTGTCTGTTATGTTGGATTCAACTGACAAAATTAGTTTTTGCCCAATTAAATTCGATGGTTCATTAACAAGAATGTCAATCACAAATCATAACTGAACCCACAATATGAAATATTTGAGAAAATTACACTGAGGTATTTTCTATGATATACAAATGTAAAGAATTCGACGCGTTTCATAATCAAACAGGTGGAGCAAATATGCTAAACTGGTAACAGGAAACAAGTTGCGTCATACCTGAACCTGGTAAATAATGACAAACCATGCAAGCAATAAACAATCCTCTTCAGCTGATAATTCACTGCTCTTTTCACCAAGTTAAATCCAGAATTGGTGGCATTCACTTGCCATAGCATAAAGTTCAACATCATCTACAGCTCATCAGCTTCAGTAACAAGTAACATTGAATTGCACTACCAGTGTTGAGTTGCAAATTATCATGCACCTTTAGTGCCAAACATTTTCCATCTCATTCATGATAACAGAGAACGTGCTTAAATATCTCACTTGATGAATCCTCAATTCGTCAACATATTCTACAAGGCAAAAGGTATGCAATGCAATGCGGA
This sequence comes from Hemiscyllium ocellatum, assembly GCF_020745735.1. NCBI lineage: Eukaryota > Metazoa > Chordata > Chondrichthyes > Orectolobiformes > Hemiscylliidae > Hemiscyllium > Hemiscyllium ocellatum. The sequence goes on from NW_026867550.1 coordinate 344,362, forward strand.
ATGGTTGTGAACAGTTCCAATAACAATTCTTGACTGCATTTCCGTTTAACGATTCAGCTCATTTGACTGTCACCATTTCAATGATCATGCATCTCCTCCAGCAATAACAAAAATTACCGGTTGTCCATTTCATCTACAAGATGCACTCCAGATATTCACAAAGAACCGTGAGACGGAACCGTTTAAACCCATAACCATTACCTGAAAGAAGGGCATAGACTGCAGAACATTGGGAATAACAGCAGGTCGTCATCTTCAAGCTTTTCATCACTCTGACTTGAAAGTATATTTTCTCTCTTTTATTGCAGCCCCATTGCATTCCCAATAAACCCTTCTTTCCGGGAAAACAATACAGGAGAAAAAATGTAACAATCCTGCATCGAATATTTGGGTGAGAGAGGAAATCAGTTATATTTGAGATATAGGAGTCCATTCAGTCAATATTATTCGCTCATACATTTCTCACGGAAAGTGCTGCGATTCTCAACTTTGCCGGATATCCAGGACATTTCTTGCAAATATTGAAGTGGGTCTCAGTAGCAGCCTCATTCACAAACGGTAATGACTGACGTCATGTCGGTTTAGTGGATGAAAATGAAGGAACCCGTGTTCAATTAAATTGAAATTTCACCATTATTTAAACTATATTTTAACTATAATGAAAAGGAAATAGATTGGCTTAGTTTACTGGATTGTTCGTTTACAAAGCAGTGTGATGTTTCCAGCAATGGTTCAATTTCCATAAAGGGTTGTGTTTATTATGAACAACTCTTCTTTTCAATCTCTGACCTTGCCTGAGCTATGGTAGCGTTCACGTTAAATGACAACCTGTCTTTTCTCACTTTAATGAAAAATTAGCCCTTATGGTCTGGTAAGACTACGGCATCACAACAAATTAAAATGCTGTATGTACCAATCTTCTTTACTACTGTCAGGGATTTCTTTATTTTTGTTCCTGCAAGGCGTGTTTTCCCTGCATTTGTCTCTGAAATACTCTAATATAATATAAATGCTGCATATATTTTGTGAAACTGTGCATCCACGTGTATGGGTTTTGAATTAAAAACATACGTAATTTAATCCTTGTACAATATTGTGAACCATGTTAAACAGGAAAATGAGTTAATCCACCAATCGAGAAGGCGGTTGAATCCCGAGTCCAGGAAATATAGAGCATGGATAAGGACTGCACAGAACAGCCCTTCGGCCCACAATGTTGAGCCGAGAATTAATCATACTATCAAATATAGTAAATTAATACATCCCTCAACTCACTGCTATCCATGTGCATGTCCAGCAGTTGCTTAAGTGTCCCCAATGACTCTGCTTCCACCACCACAGCTGACAACGCATTCCACGCATTCACACCTCTCTACATAAAGAACCTACCTTTGACATCTCCTTTATACCTGTCTCCTAATATCTTAAAATTAAGACTCCTCCAGTCAATCCTTCCCTGGGTAAAAGTCACTGGCTATTGATTCTAACTATTCCACTTATTATTTTGTGCACCTTGAACAGGTCTCCTCCTTGCCTTATCTCACCAGAGAGAAAAGTCCCAGCTTATTCAACCTTTCTTTATAGTGAAAGTCCTCCAGTCCAGGAAGCATCCTGGCAAACCTTCTTTGCACCCTCTCCAAAGCCTTTGTATCTTTCCTATAGTAGGGCGACCAGAACTGGCCACAATATTCAAAGTGTGGTCTCATCGGGGACTGATAGAGCTGTAGCAAATCCTTACGGCTCTTAAACTCGATTCCCCTGTTCATGAAAGCGAAAACACTATATGCTTTCTTCACGAACCTATCCACTTGGGTGGCTACTTTGAGGGATCGTATGCACTTGCACACCCAGATCGCTCTGTTCCTCCACACTGCCAAAAATTCTGCCTTTAATACAATATTCAGCATTCGAGTTCGACCTTCTAACATGCATCACTTCGCAATTATCTAGGTTGAACTCCATCTGCCATTGCTCAGCCCAGCTCTGCAGACTGTCTATGTTGTGCTGCAGACTGCACCAGACCTCTACACTATTGACGAAACCTGCAACCTTTGTGTCATCTGAAAATTTACTAACCCACCCCTCAAACCCCTCTTCCACATCCTATATAAAATCTACAAAGAACAGAACCAAAAACAAAGCCCTGCGGGACACTGCAGAACACTGTCCTACAGGCAGAATACATTCCGTCCACAAACACACTCCACCTTCTGTCAGCCAGCCAACTCTGAATCCAGGCAAATGCCTGACGTTATACATGAGCCTCCCATGGGGAACATTATCAAATGCCTTGCAAAAGTCCATATACACAACATCCACTGCCCAACTGACATCGACCTGTCTTGACACCTCCTCAAAGAACTCTAGAAGTTTATGAGGCGTGCTCTGTCCCTCACAAAGCCATGTGAACTGCCTTTAATTACACAATGCTTTGTGAAATAGTAATAAATCCTATCCCTCCGAATTATTTCCAAATCTTTGCTGATCACAGACGTAAGATTTACTGGTCTGTAATTGCCATGGATTTCCCTATTACTCTTCTTGACAAGAGGAACAACATTCGCCTCCTTCCAATTCTCCAATATGACGCTTGGGGAGAGGGAGGAGGCAAATATCCTCGCCAGATACATAGAAAGCTCGTTTCTCGCTTTCCGCAGCAGACTAGGCTAAATCTGGTTTGGCCCTTGGGATTTATTAACCTTAATGTTTTTCAAAATTTCTAGCACATCATGATCATCAATCTTGATCTGGGCAAGACTGTATCCCAGATGGTGTCAGTCTTTTTATTTGCAACAGGTTCCCTTTCCTCTATTAAATCCAAAGCAAAAAAACTAATTTAGGGCTTATCTGCTCAGGTTCCACGCACAAGTTTTCTCCGCTATCACTGGGCGGCCCTACCTTCTCCATGATAATTCTCTAATTCCTCACGTATGTGTAAAATGTCTCTGGGTTCTGCCTAATTCTTCTTGCCAAGCCTTTTTCGTGCCCTCTCCTGGCTCTCCTCAGTTCATTTCTGAGCTCATTTCCAGCAAGCCTATAATCATCTAAACCTCTACTAGATCCTTGCTTCATCCACCTTGCGTAAACTGCCTTCTTCCTTTTAACTACAAGTTCCTCTGTTCTTATCATCCAAGGTTCCCTAATCTTACCCCCTTCTTACCTGTCTCGGGGAACAAATTTGAGCATCACTCGCAACAGTCTATCCTTAAATATTCTCCACATGTCTACTGTGCTCTTTCTATGGAACAATTGTTCCCAGTCTATACTTGCCAACTCCTATGTGATAGCGTCATAATTTCCTTTTCCCCAATTAAATATCTTCCCTTGGTAACTGCTCTTTTCTCAATACATGGCTATGCTAAATGTGAGGCAGTTGGGATCACTTTCAACAATGTTCTCTCCCAACTCCAGGTCTGACATCGGTCCTGGCTCTTTGCTGAGCACCAAATCCAACATGGCCTCGCCCCTCGTCGGTCTGTCTACATACTGCATAAGGTACCGCTCCTAAATATAACTGACAAAAACGGCTCCATCCAATCTATCTGCACTTAGGAGGTTCCAGTCGATATTGGAAAAATTGAAATCACCCATTACAATAACCCTGCTACTTCTGCATTTGTTTCCAGAATCTGCCTGCCTATGAGATCTTCAAACGCTCTCCTGCTATTAGATGGTCTGTGGAAAACCCCCAACACGGTGGCTGTTCCGATGCTGTTTTTAAATTCCACTCATAATGACTCAATGGGCAAACCTACCTCAACAACCTTTCTTTCTGTAGCTGCGTTGCACTCTCTAATTAGCAATGCTACACCCCCTCCTCTTTTACCACCCTCCCTGCTCTTTTTAAACATTGTAAACCCTGGAACATCAAGCAACCGTTCCTACCCCGTGTAACCCAACTGTCCGTTATGCCCACAACACCGTAGCCCCAAATACTGATCCATGCTCTCAGCGAATATATCGGGAAGACCAAGAGATTATTACATTTATGTTCATCTGCCAAAAACAAGTAGTCTGAACATATGACAGACTTCTTGGAGTTCAGAAGAGTTTTGACATCAATGCCGATTATTATGAACAGTGTAACTGAGGAAGTGAAATGAGCAGTGTTCACAGATGTTTAGTTAGCAGTATACTTCGTGAGTGGAATGTTGAGAACATATGGGTAAAGATCAGTAGACCAGAAGACCGCATGCTGAGTGGCGTTATGTGGTGGGAGAGTGGGTTTGAGCTCAAGGCATAAAATTCCTGTCAGCTTCTCCATGTACCTGCAGTTAGCTGTCTCAGAATTTAAATTTTCGTCTATACTCATTCATGGGATTACGGTAACCCTTGCTGGACAAGTACGTATGGGCCGTCCTTAATTATCAAGAAGGCTGTTAGGTTTATAGTGTGAAATGAATTGAAATACAGCAAAGCATCAACGCTGATTTGTTGAATCAGAAGGGCAATGACATGTTTTGTGTTTGTACATTATCGCAGAATCTAAAAATAATGATCAAGCAAAATTATATTATCAGACTTGGTTATTAAAGACATAACCACGGAAAACAATGAAAAACAGATGCATCACCCCTGAGTACCCATGATGTTGATATGGTCAAATGCAAATTGCAAGATACATCAGCCAACATTCTGAAAGAGTTGTGGATTCTGGACTTCTATAACAAAAGCAGCGATCTTTGGAATATCTCAGCAGGTTCGGCAGCCTCTTTTCAGAGATATCACAGTTAAGTTTTCTACTCCAGTGACCCTACTTCAGCTCTGATGAGAGCGAGGAAAAGGACATATTTGTTTGCACAAAATGGGGTATGGAAGGGTGAGTGTAAGGCCGAAGGAGAGTAAATGATAGTTGGAGATAGTGCATCGATGTTGCTTCTGTGACAAGGTTATGTGGCAATTATTTTTTTTTTCCCGAGACTTCGGAAAGCAGAGACTCTGAGATGTCTGGAAACATCGACTTGAAAGTGGTTTAAGTTTTTTTTTAATTCTTACACAAGGTAAGGGAAGTGGTCAGTCCTCCCAGGCTCGGTTTTTAGCAGGCAGTATATTTGACATTGCTGGTCAGGTTTTAACAGAGGACCGCAGAAAGCAGCTCCATTCTGGTCATCTTGATCCCTGCCATTTATTTTGTAAAAATCTGTTTTATTTTATCGTTCTTGTTTTGCCAAATCGGTGTTTATGGGGATTTGCAAGTTTCTTTTTTCGAACAGCATCATTATTTTGTGATAGAGTCAATCGGGTGGGGAGTAGGGGTGTTCTCTTTTGTTGATGCTTCCTTCGGTAGTCCATGAATAAATTATGTTTCATTTAAAATTCTTCCAGGATCGATCCATTCTGCGAACACATCCCTTGGCAAATAAAGGAAATTTCAGACACAGAATGTAAAATGCAACAATCCATTCCAGGACGGAGAAGAAATCGCATGCAAACGTAGTCAACGAAGCAGCTATGAGACATTCACTAAAGTTTGCAAATGTTTTAAAAGCCCAAGAGCGTCCGACTACATCTACACTGAAAAAGCTGCTACATTGTTCTTAATTTTAAGAATAAGCTCAAAGCTTCACAGACTGTGTCTTCAAGTGATGTTCAGTGGCCAGGTTTGAAAATCTCTTTCACCCCCTCTGTGAAAAGACACTATGACAAAAAAAACACTTGCAGCGACCGCATCAGCACAATGTGGCCTAATAATGGCTGAAAATGGCTGTTTTGTGGTAGCAGGCCATGGGATAACGAGGCTTGGTGTGTGAGGTTGGCGAAAATAATTTGGGAAGGTGTTTGATCCTAAAACTTGGTGAGTGCGATATTAAGCTGCAATGTTCCCAATCGGAAAATGATGTACTGATTATCCATATTGTGCTGAGTTTCTCTGCAGCAAGCCTGAGACAGGAATGATCGCTGGAAAATACAGTGGTGTGTTGAAATAACGGGTAAAATGGTCATTTCTGCCAACAGAACTTAGTTGTTCAAAGAAACAATAGCATGTTCTGCTTCTCAGTGCTCCGGTGTACAGGGCACGACATTGAAACTAGTGAATGGAGAAAGCTACATTGACTGAAGTCAAGGTAAAACTTTGCCTGGAAAAAGGGAAGATCAGGGCCGAGAGAGTAAACAGGCACGAGTTAAACATTCTAAAAATGCATAGCAATGTGCAATAAGACGGTAGAGTCGATTTGGGAGAAAAGAAGGAGTTGTATGGACCAGGCCAGACACATGCAAAAATATGTTACGAAAGAAACCTTGATGCTAATGTTTTTTTGTATTTTATTGGCAGATGTAAAGTACATATTCCAGGTGTGGTGCAGCTACTCGAACCACTCGGCTTAAAACAAAACGGAATCTATCTAAACACGACAGTTGAGATCCAAACAAAAGAAAACTGAATTTAGAAAAACTTAGCTTTTGGAAATTTTAGCTGTCCCGATACAATGACATAGCCAAGAAACTGTTCCACTCCAAAACTCATCCCAGATACACACCTGTTGGTAAAAAAAAAGTAAATTCTAACACAATTGTTTGCACGAAGGAAGGAACAACGTTCAAATAGATTTCAGAGAGAATATCAGACATGAAACATTTTCTGGAGACTGCAACTTATCCTGGAATCCAGCAGATCACGTCCAATCCAGCTACAACATACTAGAATCAACGTGGACTGGGAAAAACAGCCACTCCCCTGCCATGGCTAGGCTGAGCTCTTCCTCGACTCTTCAGCACCTCTGTGTGTACGATCTGTAATTAACAAAAAGAATCAAGGGCAAAATGACCTTGTTAAAATGACAGTATTGTCTCAGAATACTCCAGGGACACTCAGCGTGAGTGCTCTTTGCGGAAGGCTGACACCCGACTAGAGGGGAACATACAAATCACAGTGGCAACCCACGGGAAAGCACGAACGTTTGATAATGCTCCTTTGAATTCTAATGCTAGTGTGTCCAGAAAAGATGACCACTATCAAAGTTGAGGTGTGAAAAGAGAGAGGTTGGCGCAGAGGGAGTGGGAGACCCTTCAGGTACAGGGCCCTGGCAGCTGCGAAAATCAACGTTGAGCACAAAGATGCACATTTCTAAATCTTCCTTCTTTAATTTGGCATCAGCACAAAAGATGCGATGGAAACAGAGAAACATGGAGAATAGAATAGAATCTTTAGATAAGGCAGGATGTGAGGACTTATCGTCAACATTATTATGTCGCCAATGGACTGTTAATGGATATTAGTGGGCAACCCATCGCCAGAAATCTAAATGCAAATATGGAGGGCGGCGGGGAGGAGGGGAAGCAAATTGGACCAAGTGAACATGAGAGCAGGGTGGAAATTGGAAAAGAAGAAGATAACCTTCCTTCAATTCTGAATGAGATAATAAAAGAGCACTGATCACGTCATCCAATTCACAGAGAGAGAGCTATGGGCGGGGACAGGAACAAGGGATGTCACACCTACTTCACAAGGACGCAGGTTTCACTGTGGGTCACGCAAGAACCCATGACCCCTTTGGCCAGGAGAAGTTGAGCTTTTGTTCAGGGTGAGCCTAAGCTGGACAAGGTTGAGGAAAGTCTGGGTACATGTGGCCTATTGCTATAAAGAACCACCAGAAAGTCATGAGACCACCCTGATGGGAATGGAGTTTTAAATTGATTGAATTTCTTGTGACAGATAAACATTGGCTAGAGTCCACCACCTGAAATTCCCGAAACTGCAGTGAAGCGTCAGAGAAATGGCAGATGTATGTGGGAATGAACAGAAGAGGAGAGTAACACCGAATCGAGTGTGGAACAGATGGATTCTGCTGGGCAATTTCGGACAGAATCCACAGGTATGCCAGTGAGAGCAGTTTATCAATTTTGGGACGGACATGGAAGTGGGGGGTACGGAGTAGAGAGGGAGTATGAGACATGTATGAGCATGTCATGCAGTGGACGGGAGCTCAGATGTTAAAAGAAGACCAGTGACTATTGTGGACACGATGGTTCGCTGATCAATGCTGGGAGGCATGGTCCACGTGGAGGTAGGTGGAGTTATTCGAAAGCTACTGCTCAACAGCTGCAATGTAGAGGTCATTGAGTCAGACAACGATAGCACAGACCTTGGTGACAGGCTTTAAAAAAATCAGGTTTGAATCAGAAAATACAGAATGCATTCAGTTCGGAGGGATATCAGTTGAAATGGAATAGAATGCACAGAGAAATTCAGCCGACCAATTTGATGGTCACAGTTCTGAATTAATAGGTAGATTTCAGATAAAAAGTCAGAGGGTGTGGTGCATTTGCAGGCAGAGAGTCGGAGCAGAGTAAAGGAGTCTCTGGGACAAGGAGAGAATTCATGTTCAAAGGAAATGGCATTCAAGGGATCGAGTACAAAGGATCCATCATCAACTGTGTGGTGATGCACTCCTTCACCAAGGTTATTTTGTCCTTTTTTTTCTGTTCACAGTGCTCAAAAAACACAGCTTCAGGACTGTCAACGGTTAAATTTTTTCAGGGCCAATTTGAGTATCGCTAACAGATAGTGCCTCAGGTAAAAGGTAACAAGTTTAATAGGAAAAACATACAATGAAAGGGTCTGGGCCAGTTCTGCCAGCTAAGTTTCTGTGTGGTTTGGTTTGGTGTGAGCCAGCGGGCAGTTTTGAAGTTGCTGGACCCAGAGAAGCAACTGCTGATCTTCCCTCTCTCTGACATCTCTCCTGGAAGAACCAATGTTGATGTGTCCTTGTTTTGGCAAAGGAGTGTATTTGGGGATTGTTGCAGTTACCTGGGACAGCATCAGTAAATTGCGATAATCTCTCGGGTTTTCTCATTTCTTAAGTTAATATGCATTCCGTTCTGTTTTGTTTGTGTTTCATTCAGTAAAGTTTCAAATACATTTTTAAATAGTAATTAGTTCGGCCAGCTGCATCACTCCAGGAATATCCACAACACAGCTGTTCAAAACAATTACAAAAGGTTTGGACCGGGCTACTTTCTTGATGTATTTGTGGTGGCTGGCCTGTTCCACAGCACATGGAAGAGTTTAACGGTCAACGTATTCAATTTGGAAAACATAGTTTGCAGAAAGCGACTGTTGTCATACAAATAATGGAGATGAGTCATTCAGGAAGAAGCAAAAGAAATACAAAAACAGCAGCACAGGAAGGAAGGCTGAGAAACAGCTGCTGGATCTGTAGGGTTTGTAAACAAACAGAAAAATCACTGCCTTTTTTTCTCATCTTCCATTCGTGGAAGAATTAGATGGAGGAGTAACATTCAAAGATGTGGATTAATTCACAAGCATTCGTCAGTCATTTCATGAGCGTGATCATAAGATATCATCTTCCACAATAAAGATGTGTATGAGAGAATATGTTGAGCACACACAGGGAACAAATGGTACAGCCAACTAAGTACCTGACAGATGAGCGAGAAGGTGTTTGTTGCGTGAGAAAACCGAAATCTTTTAGGAGCGAATGCAGCGACTAAAACCTCCCTCAGTAGCTTGTTTCTGTAAATATAATCACAGCCTTCGATGAAATTCTCCTTAGAATCTTATGCAAACCCACAGGCTCTGACAGGATATAAATTTTAGAAGATATCGCATAGAAAAATACAACACTGCGCACACCTTTCGGCCCTCAATATTGCGACACCTGTGAAACTAATCTGAAGCACATCTAACTTACACTGTTCCATTATCATTCATATATTTATCCAATCAACATTTAAATGCCCATAAATCTGGCGAGTCTACTACTTTTGCAGGCATGACATTGTGCCCCATGATTGCTCGCTGAGTAAAGAAACTACTTCTGACATCCATCCTACAATCTACTGCCACTCAGTTTAATATTACGTCCCCTCGTCCTTGCCATCACCACCTCAGTATAAAGGCTCTCACTTCCCACCATTTCGAAACCTCTGATCATCTTGCATTCCTCCATTAAGTCACCTCTTAATCTTCTTCACTCTAACGAAAACAGCCTGAACTCCCTCAGCCCTCCCTCATAAGAATTTCTCTCCATAATGTATATTAAGATATATAAATATTAATAAAAATCACTGACACATTAAGACTGATTGTATCATTTAAAGGCCGGACTATTTTTCAGAGGCGATGAGTCACCCAGCATCTCAAACACTCAGTATTTGTTGATTGGCATGGACCAAAGGTGAAAGGGTCGTTGAAGGTGGTCCTGTTAACAGCAGAAGGCGATATAGGCCAGAAAACAGGGACGTCGTTAGTCTTCGGAGAATACTGATTCCGGTGTGGTCTAGTGAATTCATCGACAAGAGAAGTATAGGAGTTTGGAATAAGAACTGTCTCCAAAGTGGGAGATTCCCAAACTGCTGGAAATACGAGAGGGCAGATTGCTCAGAAGGACTGGGCCTGAAACAGGTTAAAGAGACATAGTACATTATCAGATTTAGTTGGGGTCCCAGATAGTATGCACATGTAATAATGGACAAGTTTACACGAGAAGACCTCCTGATGTTACTTCAGTAGATATGTAGTAGAATTTTCTCTACTTTGCAGTTCTTGTTTCTTTCAATCTCATGTTTCAGCCAAAACAATCTTCCCTGATTCTCTTTATTAAATCTGTGTGATTACTGTAACTGATTGATTCCCCGAGGAATTAATGCATGCATAAACACAGAATCCCTTCCACTGACTCTGCTGTGGGTACTCAAAGTGCTGCAGCTTTTGCAGATATCATTCACTGTCATCAAAAATGGAGAAGCCTGCAATTCTGCTCGTGAAAGAAGTTTATTACCCATTACTTGCAGCTGTAGCCATTCCGGGTGAGTGGATTCCATTTTTAAACAAGTTTTTCCTGATGAACTTCTTCGAAGATGATTTTAAAACATCTGAAGGGGCGAGTAGGGGGAATTGATTCAGTGTTTCTCACTCCAGAGGGACTGCCATTGCTCCACTAGAGCACTTTAGTCATTGAAATATATTTGCATTAAGCCCCATCATCACTCTTCTAGCTAATTCGTATAATGTATCAAGTGAACAAATTTTTTCGTGGCACCATTGCAGAATAACTAACTTGGAGAACTGGTTTGGCTACCTTGCGTTTTAATCATTTGATTTGCTTCATCTTTCTGGAATGATAATAATGCTCCTTAATGATTCTGTGTATACTTGGACTGCCTAGTTATCACTTAGAGAATGATCCCTGCGCTATGTGACAAAATATTTCTTGTATATTGTTAAGTACATGACATAGACAGACATGATAATATTTCATTTGAGTCAGACACTGACACATTATGCACTGCTTGTTTCCACCCTTATAGCGAACTCGGCCACAATTTGGATTCTTTCACAAAGGAAATGTGGTCTTTCTAAATGCATCACTGTTTACATGATGGCCATAGCAACAACAGATCTACTGGTCCTGATCAACAATGTAGTATTCTATCACATCTGCAGTTATCACTTTCCTTTGTCATTTCTGTCCCATACTAATGTTTGCAGAGTCATTATATATTTGACGGCTGTCACACCTGATTTATCTGTTTGGTGCCTTGTTTCATTCACACTTGATCGATTTGTTGTGATTTGTTGCCAAAAATTTCAAACAAAATATTGCACTGAAAGTATTGCAATCGCTCTCGTTATAACCATCACAGTTGTGACCATATTGAAGGAAATTCCGGTTTTGTTTGCCTATGAACCTGAGAAAATTATAAACAACGTGCAGTGGGGCTGCCGGTCAAGTGCAGCATTTTTTTCCTCTTCTGCAGGTATAGGTTATGTCTGGTTTTACAGCGCCTGTGTCACTTGGATTCCATTCACATTGATTACCTTATGTAATACATTAACTGTCCAACGCATTGTACTGGCAAATAGAACACGCACTGTACTTCGGAGCTCCAAGAGTGGGAATCATAGTGACTCAGAATTGGAGAACCGCCGAAAATCCATCATTTTATTATTCTTGATATCAGTAAGTTTTCTCTTGCTCTGGTTGACAAATGCCGTGAGTTTAGGTGTTACCAAATTAACAAACATGGTTAATTCCCGAGTCAAGTTCACCAACTCTGAATTTATCGCTATTGAAGTGGGAGATATCTTGAAGCTTTTCAGTTGCTTTCTGAACCCTTGTATTTATGCCGCGACACAGAGCAAATTCAGAGTTGAACTGAAAAATATGACAAAATCTCTGTGGGTATTAATCCAAAGAGATGTTCGACAGAAGTCCATAAATTGAATTTAGCTGAGCAGCAGTTCTGCCCTAATAGTTTTAGTTTCAGGTCTGTCTCCATCGGAATAAAGCATTCTTTATGGTAATATGTGACATGATTCAAATCTGCATACACACATCTTGAATATTCGAGATTCTGTAAAGTCTGTTGGATTTCTGTAACATTCTCTATTTTGCTGGGTCACAGTGAGCTAACTCATCGTGCAGTTTGAGTTCCACGCCTTTATCAATCAGGTCATCAAAGCAGTTCTCAGTCAACAGTTCAGAAATATATGAATTGCATTTACAAAGATAGTTAGTGCGGATAGAGTGAGTGGTGAGATATTAACGTTTTAAGTCCAGTGAACCATCTTCACTACATTTGTGATTGGGGAATTTGAACTCAATGAAGCAAAGGCAGGGGCCAGGGAGGGCAAGAGTTTGGAATCACGAATTAAGTCCATGAATTGAATGTAGCTGAGCAGCAGTTCTGCCCAAATAGTTTTAGTTTCGGGTCTGTCTCCATCGGAATAAAGCCTTCTTTCTGGTAATATGTGACATGATTCATATCTACATTCACACATCTTGGATATTCGAGAGCACCTTTTATTTTTGTTGAGTAAAGACAACCTAGTCCATTAAATACAACACATGTTGCAGTCATAGACCTAATCTAATCTGATGTTTCTGAATTTAAGCATCCATATTAAATGCAAATAATTTAAATTCAGCCACTGAAATGGAAGATGTCCATTCGACATAATCAATCAAGATTAATTTAATCTGAACTGTAGTTACGGTATGTTAACATGTATTGACAATTTTGTCCGCAACGGGATCTGAATATTCTATGGTGTGGGCACTTTATGGGAGAGAGCTCGTCGATGACAAATCTGACAGGACTCTTTTCAGACGATGAATGTCCTGTGGAGGAAACAGTCCAGGTTCCATCGATGTTCCACCACACATGTTTGGTCTCGCGCAGTTATTACAATTGGGGTAATATATTCATTCAAATTGTCCTCTCTCACTATTCCTAATTTGTACATCAGTATACTTGGTTGCATTATGAATAAAGGAAATACTGGAGAAAATCAACATGTCTGGCAACATTGGCGAAGAGAGGAATAAGAGAAAGAGTGAAGTATCCACCCATGGGCAGCAAGATTCTACTAAATACCATTTTATCCAGGTTGTTGCAGTTTTCATAGTTTCTAAGTTAACTTCATCTGCATTGATATTATTTATGTAAATCATTTAGAAGAAACGGCACCAAGAATATGCTGACATTTGCAAAAACGTTAACCGTGATAATATTCAAATGTAACGATATGTCAGTAGAAATACTGCTCGTGTGTGTTCTGTGTAGTTTCAATTTTAATTCTCACTTATCAGCGCGCTCGTGGCTTGCATAGAAAACGAGAACTCGTTTCCTTTGCCGTTCTGTTTTGCAATTGTCTTCGTTTGATGACATTGAGTATCATGTGCAGTATGGCGTAGTGAGAAGTTGGCTCATGCACCAGTCAGTCAGATTTGCTTAAAAGTGCATCATTCGTGACTGGGTAAATGACTGGAAAGGCTCTGAAAGAATGGTATATGGGAGAGTATGACAGGTGGAAGGAGGTGAAGGTGACGTGGATAGGCCCCTCTCCAGCCTATCAAACTCACCTTATCCTCCTTCCACCTATCCCATTCCCAAAGCCCCTCCCCCAAGTCCTTCTTGTGAGGAGATCGCCAGGGATGTTTGGAGAATCTTTGCAGTGCTTCATGTACATCGGACACAGTGTTGTTTCTGAGCGTCCGTGGTGGTGGAAGCAGATGTTCCTTGAATGTGGCTACGAATTATTCACTCTATTATCATAGAATCCCGACAGTGAGGAAACAGGTTTTCGACCCAATTGACGTATTCCGACCTTCAGAAGAGTAAGTTGCTGAATTGCTCCGGATATTTTCCATTTGATTTATTTCTGATCCAGAAGGTTCTGTTTCAAATTCCAAAGACTACAGATGTGTGTCCCAACATGTCCAGCTGATGGATGGACACTGTGCAATGGATAGAGAAATGACAGTCTCTCCCCCCCATAATTCAACGCGACTGTGAAAGGCTTTGGTCTCTCAGCTCGTGTTGTATTTCACAGGGAAGTGAAAAAGTCCCTCGGGGGCAGGGGTCGAACCAGTCGTTATTTCAAACGCTGACTTTAATGGACATAGGATTCTGGATTCCCATTCCTCATTCCATCCAATCCAGGAGGGAGATGTTTCATTTAGGCTGCAGGAGAAATGGGAAAATGTTTTTTACTCTCAATGCTGAAGTTATGTCCCGCGTGTTTCTCTTTTTGCTTTTCTGTCCCCATTCCTTCGGACCTCCTGTCAAAGATGTAAATGTCCAACAAAAGCTATCAGTCACCTACTGAGCAATGACAATACTCTGAAAACTCCGGCCCCCCAGTGTGTTGCCCATCCAGATCAGAAAGACAGTTTCCTTCCACATCCATTCGGTGCATGTGGCTGAGCCCAAACTCTATGTTTTCGGGTGGATCTCCCTGTGTTTACACATTTCAAAATTAGCTTCAAACTCTCACCTTAGAACATAGAACATAGAAAAGTCCAGAACAGAACAGGCCCTTAGGGCCATGATGTTGTGCCGAAACTTAATAATAATGCAAAGTATAGTAACTTAACTACGCACCCCTCAACGCACTGTTTTTGATGTGCATGTCCAGGAGTCGCTTAAATGTCCCCAATGACGTCGCTTCCACCATCTCAGTTGGCAATGCATTCCATGCATTCACAACTCTCTTACAACATGCGGAAAGAACTTACCTCTGATGTCTCTTTTATACCCTCCTCCTAATATCTTCCAACTATGACTTCTCGTTCCAGTGAATCCTGCACTGCGAAAAAAGTCTCTGGCTATTGATTCTATCTATTCTTCTCATTATTTTGTTCACCGTGATCAGGTCCCCTCTCTTCAGCCTTCTCTCTAGAGAGAAAATCTGAGCTTATTCAACCTTTCTTCAAAAGACAAGCCCTCCAGTATAGGCAGAATCCTGGTAAACCTTCTTTGCACTCTCTCCAAAGCCTTTGTATCTTTCCTATCATAGGGCGATGATCCAAGTGTGGTATCACCTGGGACTTGTAGAGCTGCTGGAAAACCTCACGGCTCTTAAACTCGATACCCCTGTTAATGAAAGCCAAAACACCACGTGCTTTTTTAACAACTCCATCCACTTGGGTGGCAATTTTGAGGGATCTATGTACATGCACACCCACATCCCGCTGTTCTTTCGCACTGCCAAGAATCCTGTCTTTAATCCTATATTCAGCATTTGAACTCGACCTTCTGAAATGCCTCATTTCGCATTTATCCAGGTTGACCTCCACCTGCCATTTTTCAGTCCAGCTCTGCATCCTGTCAATGTCACGCTGCAGCCTGCCACAGCCCTCTATACTATCGACGACAAGTCCAATCTGTGTGTCATCTGCAAATGTACTAACCCATCCCTCAACATCCTCATCCAAGCCATTTATAAAAAGTACAAAGAGCAGAGGCCCAAGAACAGAACCCTGCGGGACCCCACTCAAAACTGTCTTCCAGGCAGAATACTTTCCATCTACAATCAATCTCTGCCTTCTTTCAGCCAGGCAATTCTGAATCCAAATATCCAAATCTCCATGTATCCTATACTTCCTTACTTTATGAATGAACCGACCATGGGGAATCCTATCATATGCCTTGCTGAAGTCCGCAAACAACCCATCCACTGATCGACCTGTGTTCACACCGCCTCAAAGAAGTCAATAAGTTTCATGAGGCACGACCTGCCTCTCACAAAGTCATGCTGACTGCCTTTAATCACACTATGCATTGCCAAAGAGTCATGAATGCTATCCCTCAGAATTCTTTCCACCACTTTGATGACCACAGACGTGAGACTGACTGGTCCTTAATTACCAAGGATTTCCCTATTAAACTTCTTGAAAGTGGAACCTCATTCGCCTCCTTCCAATCTTGTGGTACGAATCCCGTGGAGAGTGAGGAAGCAAAGTTCCTCGCCAGCGGCTTTGCAACATCCTTTCTCGCTTCCCGGAGCTGCAAACGATAAATTAGGCACGGCCCTGGACACTCATCAATCTTAATGTTTTCCAAAGTGGATAAAACATGTCCACATTGGCCTGAAGTCTGATCTCAAAAAGGCCTCTCAAAATCATTTTTTTTTCTCTGTCCAAAATCATACTGATAGAAGCCTAGCCTGGTTTATTGCCCTCTGAAAAGTAAATCAAGGACTGAATCTTGTAGCACTCTTGGAGCACTGTGAATGGCTTAAATCTCCATGTCTCAAAGTTAGGTCACTCTGGGAATTACGTACACTGTTCTATTAATCAAATACCCCTGTTCGACCACACTAGGAGGACCGTGCACAGTGTGATGTACTTTTTATGCTAGAGTCTACTGACCGTTTTATCAATTGAGATTTCCTTTCCTTTTCTCAGTTAATCTATTGGAATGTGAGGGCGATGAAAGGATCTGTAGAGAAGAAGGCTGTCATGCAAATGAGATTATCCACAGCAGGAGATGTTCCTTCAATGGCACCTGCCGCTTTATGATATGTTACAAAAAATGCAATATTTCCGACATTGAGATTCACCTGAGTTCCGAATAATGCTTGCTGTCATTTTGTTAATTCAGTCTTTGCTTGATTCTCTAAGTATAATCATCCACTGTCCCGCTGATTTTTTTTAAAAATGAGAATAAAGCTTACTGCATTAAGACCACCTCTTGCCCAGCATTCAGTTTTTCACTGGGATTAGTGTGGACGCACATTGTCAGGAGAAATGGATAAGTCAGAAAACGGGAGGTACACATTGCCATCATGGATCTCCATTACTATGTACAAAGACAATGTCAACAATTCATCCATTGCTTGTCTCTGGCGTTGTCTGACTCTTCATTTCTGCTTCACCTCCTGGTTTCCTAGACTCGTGCTTCCCACCTCCCACTTCCAGTTTACTTGTTAACTTTCCCTCAGCATTGTTTCTCCAGGTCTGTTTTTATCTTCGTACGTTTCTGTCCCTTACATTCCCCCCGTCTCATTTTACCACCTCTGTTTCTCACTTTTTGATTCCCCATCTCATTGCCTCCCCTTGCTACTCCCACTTTGTTTCACCTGACCAGTTTCTTCCTTAGTACTTTTTATTCTTTCTTTTCCCAGATATTTATCCTTCTGTCTTTCACCCCACCCCCATTCCTTAGTCTGCTTCTCTCCCTTTCTTATTATTTCCTTCGGTTTTTCGTTCGCTGTTTCGCCCCGTTCCCCATCCTCTGTTTCCTCCTATCTATTTCTCATTCTTGTAACTTGCCTTTTCTTTCTACACAGGTATGTTCTACCTACTTCTCCTTTGCTCTTTCAAAACATCCCTTTCGGGATTCTATTCAGCCCATCGAGTCCAATCCAACCCTCTGATGCACACAAGCACCTGACATATCCCAGCGTAGATTTTCCATGGCTAATCCATCTTCTTTGCACATCAGTCGACAGTCTGTGCTGGTGATTATGGTCAAACCACACAGCCTGCACATATTTGGACTGTGGGAGGACACTCGAGTAACCAGAATAAACCACACAAACATAGGGGGAAGTTGCAAACAGACAGTTACCCAAGTTTGGACTCAATCTCGGGTCCCTGCCAATGTGAGTCAGAATTACTAAACACTGTACTGTCGCTGTCTTCTTCTGTTCTGTTCCTTTCTCCCTTCATGTTCCCTCCTCTAACTTGTTTCCTCTTTGATTCTCCACCCCTTTTTCTAACTACCTCATTACTGCCCTCTGTCTCCCTGCCAATTATTCACTTCGGGTTAACTCTTCCTCTATTGTTCATCTCGTTGTGACATCATAGTGACTGCCAGACAAATCAAATCAGCCTCCCTATCCCTGAATCACATCACATTAATATTAAGATATTCAATGATTTTCAAAGAGGTGAAATCTAAAACGTTTCCTGATGTTTTCCAGATCAACAATCCTTCAACTTTGTATAAGACTGAAGAAAGCAGAACTCAAAACAGCTTCCAGTTCAGCAGCTTCCACTCACACTGTCGTCTGCCCAAATCCAAGATTAAATTTGTTCAAACTACGTATTTCATGATTATCTGTGAATGACTGGCCATTCCACTCTATCTTTAATTGACCCATTCAAGGTTCAAACAACTGCTACTCTTTAAGCAATGCATCCTCATGCCAAAATGTGAATAGTGCTCCAGAAGCAGCAATTAACCTGCACATATCTCTCCAGGCCAGTTGCTGCAAACAAATATATTAGCTTCTTCCTTCGAAATACAAGCTGCTCCTCAAAAGTCTAATTCAAATTTCACTCCATGTTACACAATAGACTTGCGAAAAATAGAAGTTACAAATGCAAGTCTCAACAACAAGCTTAATCCCAATCTAAACCTCACCCACATACCTGCTCCAGGCCCATATCCCTCCAAACTTCTCCTATTCGTGGATGTTACCAAATTACTTTTAAATGTTGTAATGGTACCCATATCCATTAATTTCTCAGCAAGTTCATTCCACACACTAATCGCTCTCTGTGTAAAGAAAAAATCCGTTTATTTTCTAAATGTCCCATGTCTCATTTCATCGATGTAACCCAAGAATTGAAATTCCCATCATAACGAAATGACAAACAACAAACCATATGACGTTAAGGTAGTGGATCAGTTATCAGCATATTGTGGATCAATTGGACAACTCCTACTCCGAATTTAAATGCTTCTGGGTCTTTCTCTCTCAGCCGTGTGGATTTCTCTCTGTTCGGAAGTCTATCTGTTTGATTGCCTAACCATCAAGGAGACAACCAGTACTGGTCATGTGACAGAGTGGAGCAGGTGTCAGTGGCTGAATGGTCCATTCATATTACTATTTTACGTGTTTTAGGTTCTCTCTCTCTCTTTCTCTCTCTCTACGATTGTCTCTCTCTCTCTCCCCTCTCTCTCTCTGAGTGTGTGTGTGTGTGTGTGTGTGTGTGTGTGTGTGTGTGTGTGTGTGTGTGTGTGTGTGTGTGTGTGTGTGTGTGTGTGTGTGTGTGTGTTTTCTCTCTATCTTTATTTCTAAGGGAAGGTGGACAGCAAACATCATATTGAATGGTTGAGCAGGCTGAATGGGTACAGCTTACGAATTACTGTGTTTGTTTTCTCTGCCGGTTTCTCTCTTTCTATAAAGAGGATGTTGCCTAGACGAGTAAGCAAGAGGTATAAGAAGAATATTGCCAGGGTCGGACTTTATTCCTTGGAACGTAGGAGAATGAGGAGTGACCGTGTTGAGAAGTTTTAATGCAACAGGGGCAGAGATGAGTGCATGTGGTCTTTTTAACCATGAATGGGTAAGCTACTGGGCATAGGATTCAGGTGAGAAGGGAAAGATTTATAAAAGACCCGATGAACAACCTCTTCACCCAGAAAGTAGTGCACATGTGGAATGTGCTGCCAGAGAAAATGCTTGAGGCAGGGACAGCAGCAATATTGTTAAAAGCATGCGGATATGAACATGTATTGGAAGGAGTGGAGGAATATGGATCAAATGCAGGCAATTGGATCCAGCTGAGTGGTCACCATGGTCTGTTTGGAACATTTCGGGCCGAAGCATCTGTTTCCATTCTGTGTTATTCTATGACTATCATAAGAGAATCAACTATGATCATAACGAATGGTGCAACAGTCTTGATTGGCTAACTAAACAGTTTCTGTTCCCCTTTTTAATCATTATTCCAGGAGGCACTGTCAGAGGGTGCATTCACGGAACCAGGAGGATTACTGGGACGAATAGGACTGCGTGGAGTAAAGGCTGGAATCAGGCTCAGCCACCATCTCTTTGGAAAGTGGATACTATATTTTCACGTTGCCAGCCAGCTTCTCGACAAGCCTCGCCCACACGCCCACATTTGCGGGCCACCGACCTTTGTGGATGACATGTGCCCGTGGCAATGAAAAGGTTCTGGATAAACACATGGCCAAGAATCCAAGTATGAGGAAGAATATTATTTTCCTCGTCCTGTCAGCACCTCCAAGCCTGTCGAGTATAAAGGGCAGAGGGAATCTTGCTCCCTTTTTAATCCTGACTTCACAGGAATGGTCTCCAACAAACCCACATTAAGAGGCAAGTAAATATCGGAGACCTCCAACCTGCTAAACTGGAAGAGATCAATAAAACGCTGTCTCTCAATATAGGCAAAGAATCCCAACGCCTCTCCGTCGCTTAGTTTGTTTTTGTCTTGTTCTCAGACTCTTAGTTTTTTCTACTTCTCACTCAATCTATCTCTCTCGTCACTTTCACTTGCTGTCTTTCTGTCACTTTCTGTCTTCCTATATTCTTTCTCGCTCACTCACTCTATTGCTCGCTTTATCTCTTTTATTTTTGTCCGTATTTCTGTCTCTCTGTCTCACAGTTTCTCATCATTCTCACTCTCTCTGTGATTTTGTTGCCCTACTCCCTCTCTATCTGCCCTCCTTTATGTCTTACTCTGTTTCTATGTCCCTGTCTTTCTGCATTTCACTTCCAAATTTCCCTCACACATCCTCTTATACCTTCTACTTTCATTTACATATTGTTCAATCTGTAGTTGTCTTTCACTCTGTCTCTCTGTCACTCATTCTGTCATTCTCACTTTGTATCTAGGTTGATTTATCTTTCCATCTCATTCTCTCATTCGTCTCGGTCTCTTGTCATCCTAATGCACATTGTATCTCTCGTTCTCTCTCGTCTCAGTCTCACTAGCTGTTTAACAATCTGTCTCACTGTCTGTCACTGGCTGCCTCTCACTTCCACGGCCTCACTTGTATCTGTGAATTTTTCTGCCAATCTCTCTTCCCCTCTCCTTTCTTGCTTTCTCCAAATTTCTGTCACTCTGACTCTGTCTATCGCGCGTTCTTTTTCACTAACCCTCCCTGTCTGCCTCTCTCAGTCTCTCTGCATTCCTCTCTCCGCTGACACACACACAAGTTCTTGCTCTCAATTTACATCTCCGTCTCTGTTTCTCTCACTCACTCATTGTAGCTGTCTGGTTTATTTGTATACTCCCTTCACAATTATTCTGCTCCCATTGCCTATTTTCAGCAGATGTTCCTATGAAGAACATTCCTCAATCACACTGTGAATGAAAGCCGCTGCTTCACCTTCTTTACTCCAAAGTGACCGGGCAATGTCTGACGAGTTGTTTTGGGTGGTGCTGTTAAGCGCTTGAATATTGTGAGGAAGGATTCTGTGCAAGGTCCTCCTAACTTCTTGCATCTGAGTAGTTCTGGACTGAACTGACCCACATCAAGACGATGAGAGCACCCTCTTTCCTGGTACGAAAGATCACGACAGGCTGAATCCATGAACACTTGAAATCAGAAAATTGCACATTCACTCACTGATATATCTCGGGCTTTCACCGGCACAGTGCATCGGGGCATTTCAGAGAGTCTGACCAAATTTCACATTGGTTTTTGAATGTTCCAGCGTTTAGATGTTTCAAACATATTGGGGTGTTTGGGGCAGAAAAGAAATGGAGGATTGGCATTGCTAATCAGCGATAATATCACAGCTGCAAAAAGGAAGATCGTCGATGAGGGTTTTTTTACCGAGTCAGTATGGGTGGAAATCAGAAACTTTCATATCAATATTGCAGTGACAGGAGGAGGGGAGTTGTCAGAAAATGGGTAAGATGCATTGATGTTCTTCACACTGCAGCAGCTCAGCTGCCAGGTGTGCTTTTGGTGTAGCCACAACTGTCAGATCATTTGTAGCTCCGGTCGCTAACCTGTAGGGCGGATCTCGATGGTTTGGAAGGCCGCGGAAAGAGTTACACCAGGATGTCGCTTGGATCGGAGACGATTTTTTACAAAAGCCTTTCAACAAATTTTAATGATTTGTGCTCGAGATTTGGTGTTGAGAGGCGATCTGAAGGAAGGATGTGAAACACCCAGGGTGGAAATGTCGCTTTGTATTGGGCACAGGAAAACGTTTGAAAGAATATGCATGAGATAGTTTTTTTTTACGGAAATGGTGATAGATGTCCGGAATGCACTGCCAGGCAAGTGATAGAATTGGACATAATAGCAAAGGTTAACAGGCAATTAGATAGATGGATGAACAGGCATACTATACAGGGATCTTGACCATATGAAGACAGATGGTATTATATTAGAATAGTACACTGATCGTCACAGACATGCTGGCAGAAGGATCTGTTTATTTGTTGTACTCTGTTCAATGGAGCATTATGGATTTGGAGAGAGGCTGGATTTAAACGGATTGTTTTCTTTAGAGCAAAGGCAGTATTGGGAAGGCCTGTTTCATGTGCATAGATGTTTGGAGAACACGGGCAGAGTGAGCAGAAAACAATTGCTTCCTGAGTCCAATAAGGGGACACAATTTGAAATTAAAAGGCACAAGGTCTTGAAAGGACTTGAAGATAATCTCCAAGATTCTCTGATTCTCTGCTCCAACAGACACAAATGGCAGCACGCCGGCAATGTCACTGGCTCCTTGTCCCCTCGTTACTTGAGGGAAGGGGAGCGTGCTGTTGCACACAGAGGCATACTTGTGTATGTCCAATGCATCACTGTCCGACCTCAAAGCCTGGAAAGAAAATGCACGCTTCCTGCTGGCCTACAAGCAAGAGAACGCCAGGTGCATCAATACTGAACCACATTGATCAAACACAAAACGAAATGTCTACGAAGGTGAATGAACCATTGAGTAGGCAGAAAATAATTAAAAAACGTCCAATGCACAATCGCGAATTATCGATCTTAGAGGCTGCCAGGGGTAATCTGTGTGCTCACCCGAACATACTGAATAGGAACAGGAGCAGGCGACTCAGCAATTCCAGGTTACTAGAACCAAATTAATTAGCTGAAAATGTGTTGCTGGAAAAGCGCAGCTTTCCTTCGATGCTGCCTGACGTGCTGCGCTTTTCTACCAACACATTTTCAGCTCTGATTTCCAGCATCTGCAGTCCTCACTTTCTCCTTCCAAATCAATGAGATCATGAACAATAGAAAGTGCTGGCAATGTTCAGCTGATATGGCGGCATCTGTGGAAAGAGATCAGTGTAACGTTTTCAATTCAAATGATCCTTCCTCAGAGCTGAGAAAGACACCACAGTTCTGAGGAAAGGTCGCTCGCCCCGAAAGTTTAAAACTGATTTGTATCCACACATACTGCCAGACGTGCTGAACTTTTCCGGCAATTGCTGCTGTAGTTTCTGATTTGCAGCATTCACAGTTCTTCTTTCTCTATGCAAAAATATTGTGGCTTTTGTTTTTTTGCTATCCTCAACTGTGATTTCTTGCGTGTTCATCGATCAACTTTGACCTCTCAATCATCGACAATATGTCAACATCAGCCTGAAAACAAAGCTTCCACTATTTGCATCCACGATGTTTTGAGAAAAATGAATTTCAAGCACTAACAACCTTTGAACTTGGCACACCCTCCCTTTGAAATAATGAACGTCTATTTCTTGAATGTGGACTGTGCATTCACAACTTGGATGTGAACGCAAAAGCGATATTTATTAAGTTTGCAAATGACTCGAATTTGGTAGTGTTGTTGATCATGAGGAGGATAGTCTCAATTGTGAGTTTGATAATACTCATTTGTTAAATTTCGCAGATCAACTGCAGACGAATTTAATCCTAATAAGTATGAGTTGATGCATTTTTGAAGTCTAATGGGGCCGAATATGCACGGTTATGCTGGGCCCCCAGGGCATGTTGAGGAACGAAGGAAACTTGGTGTGCAAGTTAGTTCATCTCCGAAGATGTGAACACGTGAAGATATGATTATGCTGAGGGCATAGGGGTTGTTTTCACTTTTTAGCCATTTCAAATTGGGAGTAAGGAAGTGTGCTTACAAAATTATAAATCATTTCATCAACCATAGTTCGAAAGCTAAGTGTAGCTCTGCTCACCACACTGTTGGAAAGGCGCGATTCCACCGTGGACTTAATAGACTAGATTCAGCATGCTGTCACCTGGGATAGAAATTCTCAGTTATGATTAGATTAGATTACTTATAGTGTGGAAACAGGCCCTTCGGTCCAACATGTCCACTTCGACCCGCGGAAGCGCAACCCACGCAGACCCCTACATTTTCCCCTGCCCGTAACACTACCAGCAATTTAGCATGGCCAATTCACCTAACCTGCACGTGGACTGTCGGAGGAAATCTATGCAGACATGGGGAGGATGTGCAAACTCCACGCAGTTAGTCGCCTCAGGTGGGAATTGAACCCGGGTCGCTGGCGCTGTGAGGCAGAAGTGCTAACCACTGTGCCACGAGAGCCTGGGAAGGCTGGATTTGTTCGCCTTGGAGCCCAGAATGCTGAGGAAGAATGGGATATTATGAGTGGAATAGATTATGAAAGTTTATTTCCCATGAGTGCCGTGTCTAAGACCAGAGTGCATCAGTTTCTTAGGTGCAGTAGTTGGTCCAGAATAGAATGTGCTGCCTGATGACTTGGTGAAGGGAGGTGTACTATTCCATTGAAAGAAAGGCCATCATTCCATTCGCAGGTTACTTACCACACTGTTGAGTGGGCCTGTATTCATGTGTAGGAACAGACGAGGTCAAGATCAAAATAACATTGTGTGTCTGGCGCTAAATATAGGGACAGGGCATGTTAGTGGTACACACAGCGCTGTGCCTGTGTATTCGTTTGAAGGAATGAGCAGGACTATATATACAGCATTGCAGTTAACATTGTGTCATGAAGTATAGACAGATTAGGTCAATGGAACGGTGGTTCTGGATTCATAAATAGACCCAGATCTGAGTGTTGGTAAAAACAGTGCCGTAGTCACAAGTGTAGGCACAGCAGATCAACAGCAACCACAGTGCTGGAATTTGGAGTCTCATGCAGACCCGAACCAAGTTAATGGTAACCCCAGTGCTGTGGGTCTGAAGTCGCATGCAGAACCAGAGGACGTCAGTCATAACAAAAGTGTTGTGGGATTGGAGTGACATGAATACATACAGAGGGTCAATAATAACCAGATTGCTGTGTATGTAGATTCACCTCTTGAGGCAGAGCAGAGAAGTGAAGCCAAGGTACTGTGGGGCTGGAGTTTAGTGCAGAGAAAGCACAAGTAATTGATAACCTCAGGACAGTTGACCAGGAGTCATATGAAGAGTCAGAGTGTTTTTTTGTCTGGAATTGCATACAGAACAAGGTAGGTCAATGATAAGCAGATAGGACACTGATAAGCACATGTCGAGTAAAAGCAGATCAGGCACAACCACAGTGTGTTGGCCAGGAGTCGCATGTAGTTGCGGATCAGGTGAGTGTTAACAGCAGTGCTGTAGGTCTTCAGTCATCTGGACAGATAGAGTATGTCAAGCTAACCGCAGTGCTGTGCGTCTGGAGTTCTAGCTGGAGACAGAGTTGGTCAAGGGTGCTTCTGTCTGGAGTTACTTGCTGAGACAGTGGCAACAATAGTGTAGTGGATGGATGGAAATCAAGGAGAGCAATGAAAGGGAGACTTGGATAACGAGGAAGGTTGTGAATCGAGTCAAAAGGGAAAAGGGAAGCATATGTGGGTTTTAGGAAGCATTAATTGGAAAACGCCCATGAAAAATTTAAGGAAGGCAGGAAGGTACGAAAGCAGGGGTTTAGGAGAGCAAGAAAGGGGCATGGAATTCCCTTGGCAAGCAGAGTTCAGGGAAGTTCCAAGACATTACATATTAACATTAAAACCAGAAGCATAACGAGGAAGAAAATGGACCACACAGGGATAATGGAGGGAGCCTGTACTTGGATACAGAGGATGTGAATGAGATACTGATGAATACTTTGCATTGGCAGTCAAACAGTAAAAGGACATTGAGGAGAATGAAATATGTGCGGAGTATACCAATATGCCAGGGCACAATGAGAGCAAGAAAGATGTGATTTTGACTTTCTTGAGAAGCATTAAGGCGGATAAGTTGCTCTGGTTTGAATGTATCTACCACAGTTATTTGAGAGAGAGAAATGTTTTTGGGGCTTTGAACAACAGCTTTCTGTCAACGCTCACCATGTAAGAGAAACTGAACGACTGGCGAATAGCTATTGTTTTTTCTTGTATTCAAGAAGGGAAATAGGGGTAATACAGGAAACGATAGGTCAGTCTCACATTGGCGATTGTTTTCTGTAGGTCCGTGACTAATGGTTGTCCACAAAGGTTCCTACTGGGACCTCTACCAATTCTGATATATCTAAATGATTTAGATTGACATGCAGATGTAGAGCCAGAGTATATCACTGGTACTCACAATGCTATTGGTCGAGAGTCGTAGAATCACTGAAATGTGCAGCAGGGAAGAAGCATCTTTGTCCAACATGGCCATGCCGACTAGATAGTCTAAATTAATCTAACCAATTTGGTACCATTTGGCCCTTATCGAACTCAAACCTTCCTGCCCATATGCCCATCCAGGTACTTCTTAAATGATGTAACTGTTGCATTGTTTGTCGCGTCTGCTGGCAGTACGTTTTATGCACGCACCATCGACTGCGTGAAAAAACGTAGCCACTCATGCTCCTTTTAAAAATTTCTCCTCTCACCCTTAAACAAATGCTCTCTAGTTTTGGACTCCCCTGCTGTCGGGGAAAGGCATGAAATTTGCAACTTATCCATGCCACTCATGATTTTGTAAACTTTTATAAGGCCACCCATCTGCTCCAGGGAAGAGAAACAACAGCTTTCTGAGGCTCTCCCTAAGGCTCAACACCTTAAAGCTTGGCAGCTTCCTTCCAAATCTTTTGTGTTACGTGCAGTGTTGTAAGTCTGGAATCATATGCAGACACAGTGTGGACCAGTGATAACTGCAGTGCTGCGGACTGGTGTCACGTGTAGATAGATATTAGGTCAGTGATAACCACTGTGCTTTGTGCCTGTAATCAAATGTAGGGACAGGATAGGTCAATGGCAACCACGGTGCTTTCAGTCTGATGTTATATGTAGAGACAAAGCAAGTCATTGGTAATCACCGTGCTTTGTGCCTCGAGCCACATGCAGAAAGAGAGTAGGTTATTTCAAAGCAAAATTACGTCGGCAATGCGGCACATATTGAGACAGAATACATCAATACAACACCCAATGCTTTGTGTCTGTCGTTACAGAGCAGGTCATTCATAACAGTGCTGAGAGTCTGTAGTCACTTGTTAGAGAAGCGCAGGTTGGAGTAAACACATTGCTGTGGGCCTGGTTCGAATGCAGATGCAGAGCAGGTAAGCGGTAACCACAGTGCTGTGTGTCGGGACGCGGATGTAGAGAGGGAGCAGGTCAGTGGAAACCACAGGCCCGTGGGTCTGGAGTCACATGTAGAGACAGCAAGTTAATAATGACCACACTGTTGTGCTTCTGGAGTCTCATGTAGAGACAGAGACGATCAGTGTTGCCCACAGGAATGTGGGTTTGGAGTTACAAGCGGAGACAAAACAGATAGTGGTGACAAAGTGCAGTTGGCCTGGAGTAACACAGAACAGTTCAGTGGTAGATACTGATCTGTGAGTCTGGAGTCGAATGAAGAGACAGTATTTACGGAGCTAGTGTTCTGCAGTAAAAGGTAGAGGTAGAGTAGATGACTGTGAAACAGAGTGCTGTGAATCTGGATTCAAATTTATAGCCTGAGCAGATCAGTGATGACCACAAAGTTTTTGGTCTGAAGTCAAATGCAGAGAGAGAATAGATCATGGCAAAATATTGTGCTGTTGTTCTGCAAAGAGATGCAGAGACGGAGAATATCATTGGTAGCCATAGTGCCGTGAATCTTGAGTCATAGAGATGTACCTCACAGAAACAAAATCTTTGGTCCAACTCAGCTATTCGACCAAACATGCTGAATTAATCTAAGCCCATTTGCCAAACTTTCATGCATATCTCTCTGAAGATTTCCTATTTGCACACTAACCCAGACGCCTTTTAAGTGTTGCAATTGTAGCAATCTCTATCATATCCTTAAGTAATTCGTTCCATGCTCACACTGCGCTATGAGTGACAAATGTTGCCCATTTTTAACGTTTCCATCTCAGACATCAAGCCATGTTGTCTAATTTTGGACTCACGGACCCTGGGGCAAAGTTATGTATTTTTTGTCTATCCATGCTCGACATAATTTTATAATCTTCGATAAGGTGCCCCCAAGCCTCTGATGCTGCAGAGAAAAACGTAACAGAGTCTATCCATAAAGCTCAATGATAGATCTTATAAATGTCTTCTGGTATCCAAAGATCACCATGTCTCAGTGGTTATCATTGCTGTATCACAAAGCCAGGAACCAGTGTTTGATTACAGCCTCAGGCGACTGTTCGTGTGGTGTTTGCACATTCTCTTCAACTCTGCCTGGGTTTCCTGCAGCTGCTTCCGTTTCCACAAACCGAAATTGCGCAGATTAGGCGAATTGGCTTTGCCAGATTGTCCATAGTGTTCAGGGGTATGTTGGTTAGGTTCATTAATTCATGGAAATGTGGATTAATGGGGGAGTGGAATGCATCTTACTGAGTTACTCTTCAGATGGTCGATCTAGACTTGTTGACGCAAGGAGCTTATTTCATCACTGTAGGGATTACATGAATCCATGAATGTGGGTCTGGCATAAGACACAGTGCAGACCAGTAATAACAACAGTGCAGTGAATTGCAGTCACACGCAGAGACTAAGGAGGTGAGCCGTTACTAAGTTACTGTGAAGCTGGATTCAAAGGTAGAGACAGACCAAGTCATTGGTAATCATAATGCGGTGTATCTTGAGGCAGACAAGGATACAGAGCACATCGGTGGTAAACAAAGGGCTGTGCATCTCAGGTCACATGGAAGCATAGCTTTGTATCACATACTAAGATACAGTAGATCAATGGTAAGCATGGGGTTGCAGAAGTGTACTCACATGGAAATGCAGAGCAGATCTGTTGTACACTCAGTGCTTGTGTCTGGAGTCACAAGCAAACACCAAGCAGTCCATTGTAAACTGAGTGTGCATTTGCAAATAAGTCCACAGCAGGTCAGTAGTACCCACAGTCGTGTGGGTCAGGCATTACTTGTGGAGGCAGTGTAGATGGATAGTCAGCATAACGTTGTCGGTTGGAGTCACGTGGCAACATATATATATATATATATATATACGGGCATTCGGGGAATCATTGATCTCCATGTGCCAACTACTCCATGTCCAACTACTCCATCTGCCTGAATGTCATTCCAAATGTATATCCCTCAAGAACTTAAGCCTGGCCTCTGGAGTAAGCTTGGCACGTTTTCTTTGTCCCCACCATCAAATAATCGATCTGATAATTTACAAGTGAAGCAGTCACTCGCTTGCTCACCACGGGTAGGAGATCGGTACCACAGATTGTGGAATGGAGTGAATAAAAGTAAACATGATTGAAAGGCGACATTTTTCAGAATATGTTCAAGGCTGTTGAAGGAATATTATGTTCAACTTGAGGGACTGGAGTATGACGGCTTTGAAGCTGCGCTACGATTTCACAACACCCTGTTTACACCGCATTTCTCTACTGTGAAAAGATCTAAGAAACAGATCTCAGAAAGGTTCAATTTGCCTTGGATCAAGTAAAATATGGATTTACATGAATGATGCATGGACTTTGTTCGTTACGTTTTGTGGAGACCTGTATTTTCAGGAATTCAGAAGGTGAAGCAGTGATTTGCTTGATTCATGAAGAGGGGCTCATGCCCGAAACGTCGATTCTCCTGCTGCTTGGATGCTGCCTGACCTGCAGTGCTATTCCAGCAAAACATTTTCAGCTCTGCTCTCCAGCATCTGTAGTCCTCACTTTCTCCTACCTGCTTGATGTCGTCAATATATGACCAGTAAAAGACATTGAATATAAAGATATTATGACATAGAACCATCGAGTTCATGCCGACCCCCGAAGAGCTTCAAGACCAGATGAAATTCTCATCCTGCCCCTTGTAGTCTTGATTCACCAAGTCTAATTTAACTAAGCTGCGACATCTTTGGAATGTGAGAGAAAACTAAAGAAATTAGAGGAAACCCAACAGAGATGCGTTGAAAGTACATACATTGAGCCTCGGTCCTGGTGCTGTGAGAAGGTAATGCTAACCAATGATCCATTGTGGTGTTCAATGAAGGAAATCGAAGTGTTGCAAACATTCCTTGATGTTGTACAGCACAATATGTTATAATTTAAAATGATATAATATAATATAAATCAATGGTATTTAATATATTTCTCCAGTTTTGACCTCCTTAAGTCAGAAAGTGCAACAAATGTATACGAAAGCGATTTCTGGGCCGTAGTGACTGGTGCATGAAGTGAGGAATGATCGGTTTGAATTTATTTTTTTCTTTCTGTTCTTCCCTAGCATGCAAGGTGTGTATGTGCAGTTGCGAGACACGAGGAAAAACAACAGGTTCATAAACCCTTATTCATTTTCCATCAGCAGGAAGAAAGGAAACAACACAGGGGCCAGTGACAAAAAGTGCCCTTCGCAACAAAGAGCAATCTTCCATGATTAGAAAGATGAAGGGAGAGCAGGGATAAAATGAAAATAGAGTAGGAGGGGAGAAATAAAACACTTCACTCCCTGCTGTACCCTTCTGTCCATGAAAATCTCGAGGATGCCGGTAAGCACCATGTGCTCATTCTTCAGGGACATCTGGACTCAAACGTAACCTCATAAGACGGGTAGGCAATCGGTCATTCCGAACCCCTCCACATTCCGCTGCCTAGACCAGTTTATGACCAGTTTGCACAGGCCCAGTAGCAAACCCACGCGGAGTTCCTCTGACCTCTCCTTCTATATTGGCACTGGATGCCCAAAGATCAGGAGCGTAGGGCTAATGGACAAGCAAAAGCCGAGGAGTAGCTTTTCAGGAACCTCAAAATGAAACACCCCATATATCATTGGTCCACGAACGCCCCAGCACCACAGAACAAACAGTTGAGCTGGAAGTCCGTCAACAATCGCAATCTTCTCCTAAGTCTGTGTCCTCTGATCCTGATACTTGCCGTGTGTATTCCCCTTAATCATTTCACATCTCACCTTCAAAGCGTGACATCACGTTATTGAAATAACGTAGTAGTTGAAGGGAGTTTCCAGAAATGGAGAAACGTGACGAGTTATGTTCTACAGGGACAGTTGCCCCAGCACTGATCCCTGTGGAGCATAACTGGTCACCTTTCTCCACTTCAAAAAACTCCCTTAAACTGCTACGTTATTTAATGTGAAAAAGCTTATCTCTTTCTAAACCGGTCTGTACCCTTCATGATTTTGTCGAACTCAATCAGATCCCCCCTCAATCTCATTGTATTCTAATGGAAACAATCCGAACCTACTCAACCTCTCTTCATAACTAGCAACTTCCATTCCCAGCAACATTCTCGTAAACCTTCTCTGCATCCTCTCCAAAATGTCTATCTCCTTTTGGAAATGTGGCGAGCAGGACTCTACACAAAATTCTAAATGCGGCCGAATCAATTCCTTGTACAATTTTAACATAGCCTGACAGCTCTTATACTCAACACCTCGTCCGAAGAAAGTAAGCATACCATATACCTTCTTGATTACTCTCTCCAACTGTGCGGCAACCTTCAGGTACAATGGACCCACAGCTCTCTGCTCATCAACTTTTGCTAAGGTTCTCGCGTTTACTGTTTCATTCGCTCGAGAATTAGACTTCCCAAAATGCATCACCTCATATTTTCCTGGATTGAACTCCATTTGGAACTTCTCCACCCAACACACCAGTCTACCTCTATACTCCTGTATTCTTTGTCAGTCCTCTATGCTTTCTGCTACTCCACAAATCTGCGTGTAATCTGCTGATCATACGAACATTACTTTCTTCCAGATCATTTTATGTATATCCCAAACAATAGTGACCCCAGCACTGATCCCTGTGGAACACCACTTGCCACCTTTCTCCATTTCTAGAAACTTCCTTCCACTACTACCGTCACCTATTACTAAACATTTTTGATCCACCTAGCTGGAACACCTTATGACTTCATTTTCATCATTAGTTTACCACGATGAACTTTATCAAACGCCTCCCTAAAGTCCATGTACATGACATGTAAAGCCCTTTCTTGATCTATCAACTTGGTTACTTCCTCAAGAACTCTATTGACTTGGTAAGGCACGATGTCCCCCTCACAAAGCCACGTTGCCAATCACTGTTCACCCATTCCTTTCCAGATAAAAATCGATTGCATCCCTCAGTATTTTCTCCAGCAATTTGCCTACCACTGAAGGCAGGCTCACTGATTTCCAGGTACCCGGAATATCCTTATTATCATTTTTGTATAAGGGGACAACACGAACAACCCTGCAGTCCTCAGACACCTCACCTGTATTTAAGGATGCTACAAAGATATTTGTTACGGCCCCAGCTATTTCCTCTCTCACCTTCCTCAGCAATCTGGGATGGATCATCTTCGGTCCTGGGGATTCGAACACCTTGATAACCTCTTGCATACCCAACACATCTTCTGTCCTTTTGTCAACGTGATCCAGAGAAATCAAACTTCTATCTCCAATCTCAACATTCACGATGTTCGTCTTCTTCGTGCACACTGATGCAAAGTAACAATTCAGAATCTTACCCATTTTCTCAGGTTCGTCACACAGTTCTCCTTCTTTAACATTTAGGGGACCAATTCTTTCTCTAGTTGCCTGCTTGTTTCTGATATAAAAATAAAAGGCTTTGGGATTTTTCTTAATTCTGCTCACTAAAGCTATTTCAAGACCCGTTTTAAACCGTTTGACTCCTCGATTACGACTGGTCCTACTCTCTCGATAATCCTCCTGGGTCCATTCTGTTCTCAGGTGCCTGGAGCTACTACGCTTCCGTTTTCCACTTGGCCGCTCGTCCGATTTCTCCTCTCG
Source organism: Hemiscyllium ocellatum (assembly GCF_020745735.1). Taxonomy (NCBI): domain Eukaryota; kingdom Metazoa; phylum Chordata; class Chondrichthyes; order Orectolobiformes; family Hemiscylliidae; genus Hemiscyllium; species Hemiscyllium ocellatum. Next base: position 377,427 of record NW_026867550.1, read on the forward strand.
TGCACGGTTCACGAACCTTGCCTTTCCTATCCTTTGCTTTAAACAGGACATACCTATCATGCCCTCTCTTTAACATATCTTTGAAAGCCTCCCACACATCAAATCTGGAATTCTCTTCTAATAGATGTGTCCAACCGTCGTTTCCCGGCCCCTGACTAATTTTGATATCATTACCCCTGGCCCAGTTTACTACTCTTCCCTTACAAGCATTCTCATCGTTGTCTCCAAGTATAATTGTGGTCTCTCTTCCCCACCGCAACCTTTACTACATGCCCAGGATCTTTCCTCAACACCAAGTCCAATATCGCCCTTCCCTGATCGGACGATTAACGTACTGCTCCAGAGAACACTCCTGGACGCCTTTACAAATTCTGCCCCAACCAGACTTCTTACACTAATTGTATCCCAGTCAATATTGGGAAAATTAAAATCTCCTATTATCATCACCCTGTTGACTCGACATGATCGGTTTACCTATTTCTTCTTCTACATCCCACTCACTGTTGGGAGGCTTGTAATACAGCCCCAACAACGTAACTGAACCCTCTTTATTTCGCAGCTCCACACATAACGCCTCACTACACAAGCCCTCCATCATGTTCTCCATTAGCACAGTCGTGATATCATCCCTGAGCAGCATTGTAACTGCTCCCTCCACGTTTGACTTCCATCATTGTCCTATCTGAAGCATCTCCATCCTGGAACATTTAGTTGCAATCACGCTCTTTCTTGAAACAAATCTCTGTGATTGTAATAATGTCAGACTCCCAGTCACCAATCCAAGCTCAAAGTTTGTGCACTTCAGACCACCAGTTCTTTTGCATTAACTGATCTCTGGCTACTCTTCCCCTTATTAATGTCATCTTCATGATTCTTCTCGTCTCCAGTTTCCACCTCGCTGTCTACTTGTCTTCCCCAGCCACATTGATTTAAAGACTACTTATTAATTGGCTGCATCACTTAAAATCACTTATGACTCACAGTTTTTGACAAGAGAAACTGTAAAAATTTGCATTTTAAAAAAACGATCTATTAATATCGTTACATGATCTTTCACATTTCACAGTACTGCACTGGCAACGTTTCGCCAGCAGAAGTAGAAATCTTTGCAGTTTTCATGACATGAAGCGAGATATTGCATCAAATACACTGATCACTTCGTCTCACCTTATTCACTTTTATCACAAAGCCCCTTAAGGAATTAGGACAAACAACAGAACCGTTTGTATGACACTACTTTCTATCAAAATTATGCTGTGGCATTTGTAATTCGTGGACTGCAATAAACCACAACAGACCACTTGTCCACTTTCGAGTTTTGGAGTTGGGGAGTAAAAAGAATTCAAAATACATCAAATGACAGTAATTACTAAAGATTCATCATCTCAACCCCATATTATCAAAATAAGACATCTTCAGAGTAGTGTGGTGAGATCAAACATATTTCGCTGTTATCAACAATCCATCAAACTGGGGATCATTGCTCCTGACTTCAGAATGTGACAGAAGCAGCAGTCCCCGTTAATACGATGAAGGTGATAATCTAATTGAAAAGCGGCGTGGTAGGATGTTTGTAAGGGAACTCTTCCGTTCCTTCTGTTTCCTTCACTTTTTTCTAGCTTTTGTTTTGGTTTTACCCCGCATTTGGTCTTTCCACGGCTCTGCGTATGGCCTCTGTGTGGTTCGGCCCAGCCTGGTCTCTTGGCGTCTCTCAGACTCTTCTCTGGGCGAATCATGGCAGTCTCTCGGCATGCGAGTGGATCCTGCCCGAGTGTGTGCCACAGGCATCAGCGGTGATTGGATCGGCGAGGAGAAACCTGGACTGCACATGCAGGAAAAACAAAATCCGAGTAGTAGGTTAATCGACATTTCAGGAATCAGCCCTTCATCAGAAATTTGTAATCGGAAAGGCGACAGTTTCAGCAGCAGCCACCTTACGTGTGGCAGTGGCATTGAGAACAGACAGCAGAGCAAGACAAGTGGTGGAACTTTTAACGTATTCCGTTGTTACCGCAGTTGTTTTGTTGCAAGAACGTTAACTCTTACTGACTTCTTAAATTTTTCTTATATTATGATGAAAAAACATAACCTTTAAAATTCTTGTTTCCTTAATACTTTGTACATGCTTTTTTTTATCACGGTACTTGGTACCTAAGTTAGAGTCTTGCGTGGTAAGATTGGACAA